>NW_027403460.1:0-2853 GCF_003265705.2 Callorhinus ursinus
TGAGTTTTACTCCAAATCTCGTGAGATCTCATCCAAAACATGCAGACCTCAGTCCAAATCTCGTGAGATGTCATGGACATTGGGCGAGATTTCAATCCAAATCTCGTGAGGTCTCAATGACCTCGGGTGAGATTTCGCTCCAAATCTCGTGAGATCTCTTGGACTTTGGGCAAGAATTTACTCCAAGTCTCCTGAGATCTCATCCATACCTTGGAGACGTCAGTGCCAATCTCGTGACATCTCATGGATATTGAGCGTTCTTTCAATCTAAACCTTTTGAGATCTCATAGATAGGGGCCGAGAGTTGACTCCAAACCTCATGAGAGAGACTGGACATCACGTGAGATTTCACTCTGACTCTCCTGAGGTCACAATGACATCGGGCGGGATTTCAGTACAAATCTCGTGAGATATCAGGGACCGTGGGCGAGAATTCACTCCAAATCTCGTCAGATATCAGGGACCTTGGGCGAGATTTCACTCTAAATCTCGTGAGATCCCTTGGAATTCAGGTGAGATTTACTCCAAGTCTCGTGAGCTCTTTTCCAAATTTGGAGACCTCAGTCCAAATCTTGAGATCTCATGGACAAGAGGTGAGATTTCCCACTAAATTTCGTGACACTCTAAATCTTTCGAGACACTCTAAATCTCATGGTCATTGGGCGAGATTTTACTCCGAATCTCATGAGAGGTCATGGACATCGGACGAGAATTCCCTCCATAATCCCGTGAGATGGTATAGACTTCAGGCGAGAATTTCCTCCACATCTCGTGAGATCTCATGGACCTTGGGTGAGATTTCAATCCAAATCGTGAGATCTCTTGGACCATGGTTGAGACTGGAGTCCAAGTCTCATGAGATCTCACCCAAACCTGGGAGACTTCAGTGCCAATCTCGTGAGATCTCATGGATATGGAGTGAGATGTCTCTCTAAATCTCGTGAGATCTCCTGGCCATCGGGCCAGATTTTACTCCACATCTCGTGAGATCTCATCACACCTTGGAGAACTCCGTCCAAATCTCGTGAGATGCCATGGACGTCGGGTGAGATTTGCCTCCAAATCTCGTGTGATCTCTTCCAAATCTCACTGGAACAGGAACCAGCAATGGTGGTCTAGGGCTCACACCTGTTGAAAGGGAAGCTTAACAGCACGACACAGGTGTTGTGTAGTCAGAAGGGCAGATGTGGGCATGATCACCGAGTATTATCGGCAACTAAGGAATCATTGTTGAGCACTACAACGGAATCCTAGGATGTTCTCTATGCTGTCAAACTGAAAAAAAAAACAACAATAAAAAATAAAAAGTAAACCGTTGAACCTAAGGGAAATGGAAGGAAAAATCAAATAAGACAAAACTAGCGAGGAAGACAAACCGTAAGAGAGTCGTTTCTCTCGGAAAACAGGGAGGGTTGGTGGAAGCAAGGTGGGGGAGGAATGGGGAAATTGGGGAATGGGCATTAAGGCGAGTACTTGCAATTAGCACTGGGTGCTATACGCAACCGATGAATCGCTAAATTCTACCCCTCAACCTACTAATGCGCTCTAGGTTAAATTGATTGTATTTAAATTACTTTTCTTAGAAGAAATCTGTTGACATTTGGAGTCCGGAGGCACTTGAAGTTCCCCAACGGAGGGGGTTTATATATAGGCCCTGCCATGGGTATTAAGAAGGAGCTCTCCTTATTTCTGGGCTCAAAGAAAATGAAGTTACACCTGTCATTCGTGGACTTGTCCCATTTTCTTTTCAATTGTGGATTTTTGGCCATACATCCACACATTTCCAAAACCTTGTGGAATTCCTACGGTTAGCTTTACATTCAAGGAGGCAGAGGCTCTTCCTCCCAAAGGCAGTAGCCAAGGATTGTTGGAAAGTTCACATCCTTGTCCTGTGCAAGGAGAGATTCTCAGGGTCTGATATCCAAAAGGAAGATTGCCCTAATACTCCTGAGCTGCTTCTGAGCTCTAGGGGCATAAGCCTCCTGAATGGTAGCCAGCTTATAGTTCTGCCCTAGATGATTGAGGTGCCATTATGGTGACAATTAGACAAGAAGCAGCACAGTAGGAGCCCGTTCAAGGAATACTACACCAAAAGCCTGCTCCTGAACACATGTGCATCAGCCAAGAGGACAAAACCGTCACCCTCATTTGCTTCTGTGCCTATCCATGCACGGTAAGGGCCTTTTGAAAACAGAAAACAAAACCAAGGGCAGATTCTCCGCTTTCTGAAGGAGGAATGCCGGCCTCTTAATGACAGCATCCCCACGTACAGGGCAGGAACGGTGACCTTGGACCAAGCCCAGAAGTGGACGATTTCCCTGCAGCAGACTGCTTGCCAGCTGAATGGGCTTTCTTCACATTGTCCCATTCTCATCGCTAATGAAGAAATTTAGCCTTCCATACCTCCTTGTCCACCCTTTAGCTCTTTTTTCAATCTACGTTTGCCCTGGACATCATTCAGATCCAGCGTCTCAGAGTAAGAGCCTCTATTTAAGCAGGGCCAGCTATGTCCCTGTGACTGTGGGAGAGATTGGGGGAGGTTGCCCCTTGAATGGGCTTTCAGAACTATGGGGACCTCGGAGGTTAAGATATTTGCAAGTGCCCTGGGAGTAATGATTCTGTGTAGGCTTGGCCCCAGGTTTTTAGAGGGACTGGGCCCCATTTCTTGGGTAAAAGGAAATGAAGTGAAACACCTCATTCCCAGAAGTATCCTAGTCCCAAAATTATTATCAAATTTCGGCCTGCACTGGAATCATTTCCATGCCCTTGCCGATTCTTTTTTAAAATGTAGAGCTGGTTTATGCAGGGCGAGGAGGGGATTCTACCCAGGTAGCCAGCACCCAACGACTGGTC
>NW_027403461.1:0-2853 GCF_003265705.2 Callorhinus ursinus
AGGTCTGAGTACCTGGGACAGAGGCTGACTGTTCCTGACCAGGGTATGATAAGGAAGCAAAGCCAATTTACTTTGCACTCAAAAGAGCCTGGAGCCAGGAAGCCAACCCAAGGTTCAAGTGCTTTTGGGGGAAGTAGGTGAGTAAATCTGAGCTTCAATCTATTTGCCCATAGTGTGATAAAGAGCAATGAGCTGAGCCTTGCTGTCCAAAGGCAATGCAAATGAATTCAAAATCAGAACACTCACCTTGGACCCTATCAAACTGTGACCCAATGTCTTGTAATTGTGTAACTAGAAGTACATTGTTTGCTTAGCCCAAATCTGAAGTTAGTCACTGAGTTCTAAGCTTGATATTTCTCAACTTTGCCCCTTTCTTCTATTTTTACTGCCTCTGTTTGTATTCAGTTTCCATCCATTCTTGTCTGAATAGTTTAAATAATGGCTCATATCCCCAGGGCTTAGAATAGTGGCTGATCCACGGTAATACCTTAATAGTAACTTGAAACAAAATTCTGAGCTGGGGAGCAGCCAAATCACTACATTTGTATGATGAGTTCTATCGAATGGGGAATCCTGTCACAGGAGGAAGAACTCAGCTAAGATGACCCCAGAAGGATCACAGTAAGAATGACTTTGAGAAGCATCTTAGATTCAACAATAAAAATATTTCAGTACTTACTATAGCAAACACCACAATGAAGAAAACAGAGGACTTATACAATGGAGGTCATGATCTCTTAGGATAGAGTCTCACATGCCACCAATATTGTCTAATCAGAATATATGTTTGGATGTCCAATATTCATCTCAAACTACAGGAAAGTGAACAACTAATTCCCCACCCATCACCATCAGTCAATCACACATACAAAACACACTTCCAGGACAGTATTTACCATATCACTTAATGGTAACTCCATCTTACCATTTTCTCAGGACAAAAATATTGGTGTCATCTTTGACTTTTTTTCCATAGTCCATATCCAATCCAGCAGTAAATCCTGCTGTCTCCACCTGCAAAATGAATTGAGAACATGACCACTTCTCACTCTGCTGCTATGATTACTGCAGTAGCCTCAAAACTAACTTCCCAGCTTCTTTCTGAGACCATATCTCAACAGCCTATTCTCAACACAGAAGCCTGATGGTCCTCAGGGAGGGTCCTGGCTGGCTGTGGATGATTAGATAGGTAGATAGAGAGATAGAGAGATAGATAGATAGATGATAGGTAGATGTAAAACCATGAGACTGGATAGGATCACCAAAGAAATGAGTGTAAATGAAGGAGAGATCTAAGGACTGGGCTCTGAGACATTCTAACATTAACAAATCAGGGGGAGGGAGAAATGCAGGAACCAATAAGTGGAGACTGCAAAGTAGTAGCCACTGAGGTAGGAAGAAAAGCAGAAGAGTATAATATACTGGAAGCTGAGAAAGAAGAGTATTGCAAGGAGAAAGTGAGCAACTGCATGAAAAAGTTGCCAATCAACCAAGTAAGACGAAGACAGAGATGATTGTTAGGTTAAGCAACATAGAGATCATTCATGCCTTGAGAAGAATAGACTCAGGTGAGTAGTGGAGATGAAGGTGTGACTGGAGTGGATTCGAGAGAGAATGGAAGAGCAATTGGTGATAGCAAGTATAATCAACTGTTTCAAGGAATTCTGTTCCACAGACCTGCAGAAAAATTAGGACATAGAGCAGGGTCTTTAAAGGTGGGAGACATAGCATGTTGGATGTTGATGGAAAAGACCCAATGGAGAGGAATAAATTGACAATGCAGGAGAGCAAAGTAACAGAATAGGAGTGAGTCCCCAAAAAGAGGGGTTGGCCTTGACTAAGCACAGACACTGCACTGGTGGTTAAATAAAGAGAAGGTGACATTAATGAGGGAGGACTTTGTATATCAAGAGAAGAAAGGTTTCCCCACAATTAAGAGAGTGGGGACAAAGATCTAGAGGGGAGAAAGAGGACCTGGAAAAGGATCATAGCAAATGGGGGGAAGGACAAAATGGAAAGCCAAAGCCAGGGGTGGAGCAGAATTCTAGAAATTACCATGGTTAGTTATTTTTAGGACCTAAGAAGTCAGTGAGCCCAGGTAGTCAGAAAAAGTGGTTGAACTTGGTGATCATAAGTGTGAAACAGTTATTCTTGGAACACAGTAGAAGAGATGGCAGAGAAAGCTCTAAATGCATGGAGCATAAGGAAGAGGAGGGGGCTTGAGACAGAGAAATAGGGAAGCTGTGGTTCCTGGTGTCCACCCAGGGACTAGGGTAGTTTGGAGGTGGGAGGAGAGAACTGGAAGGCAAAAAGACAAAGAGGCTTCCCTGAGTGGATGGAAAGAATCTCTGTTTTGGACTCTCTGTATCTCTCAAAAGGTGGCATCTCTGCATTCCCACCTTCTGACCTACCTCACAGGAGCCAAGAGCTCAAGGAAGTGGAAGAAGTGCTATAGTTTCCCTATAATGTGCTATGGAGGATTATGGGATGACCCTGCCTTACTAATTCCTAAGGAAATCCAGGATGACTCAACATCCCATCAAACCAAGAGGTTTGGACTTGGTTTGGACAAGGCAGGACTCTCTTCCTCTGATAGGACCCAGTGTGTCCACTGCTACCAGGATGCAGAAAACCCAGGATGGAGAGAAGCATGAATGTGTTCCTCCTCTGAATGGTGACTCTGCCTAAGGGATGGGAGCCTAGCCCCTGTTGTGACCCTCAGAGTGAGGAGGCACAAGGCCCAAGCTTGCTGAGCCAACACTCTCCAGGTGTTTTCCTAAAGCATCCCCAGAGATCATAGGAGGTCTTGTGACAGGCACATCCTCCCTGCCTGGTGAGAGTTGGGCAGACAGC
>NW_027403462.1:0-2853 GCF_003265705.2 Callorhinus ursinus
GATCATGACCTGAGCTGAAGGCAGATGCTTAACCGATTGAGCCACCCAGGAGCGCCCAGTTATGTTCATTTCTAACAAGTTTCCAGGTGACACTGATGCTTCTGATCTGGGGATGTCACTTTGAGAGGGACTGCACTAAATTTTGAGTGAGCCATCATATTCTCCCATCTTCAAAGTATCTTAGTTGATTCTGGTGTGTTGCATACCACCCTGTGCCTTAAGAGACTGTGCATTAGTCTGTGGCATTTCTAACATTCCCTGTGTCTCAGGGTAGACCCAAATTCTGAGGAACAGAAGCATGTTGAAAAGAGCCAAGTTGGACAAGAATGTGCTGACTTGTGTGGTTGAGGGTGGTATGGAGGCTGTCATGCTAAACGAGGCACACTGCGTGTGTGCATGTGTGTGCATGTATTTCTCATTGGAATTGTAAAACTTTTAATTCTGAGATGTAGGTTCACAAGAAGTTGCAAAGACAATACAGAAGAATTCCCTGTACAGGTAGCACCTGTACCGTTTGCCTAAATTTCTCCAATGGCTATGTCTTGCATAATTAGAGTACAACATAAAACCAGGAACCTGACATTGATACAATATTTGTATCTAGTTCTATGGCAATTTATCACATGTGTAGATCCATGTAACTACCACTGCACTCAAGATACAGAACTCTTCCATCCCCACAAAGATATCCCCCTCAGACTACCCCTTTATGGTTATATCCACCCACTCCCCTCCCACCATTCCTACCCCCTGGTAAGTACTAATTTGTTCTTCTATTTAACTTTGTCATTTTGACAATGTTATATATAAAGGGAAAGGTTCACCTATCATGGAATGTTTTGGGATTGACTTTTCTCATTCAGCGCAATGCCCTTGAGATCCATCCAAGTTATTGTGTTATCAATAGTGTGTTCCTTTTTATGGCAGAGTGGTATTCCATGGTATACATGTACTTCATGTTCAGTCTAAATTCAAACAAAAATTTATTTATTTTTTTGAGAGACAGAGTGCATGCATGTGAGATGGGGAGTGGCAGAGGGAGAGAGAGAATCTTAAGCAGGCTCCACAGTCAGTGCAGAGCCCCACATAGGGCTCCATCTCAGAACCCTGAGATCATCACCTGAGCAGAAATCAAGAGTTGGATGCTTAATGGACTGAGCCATCCAGGTGCCCCTCAAACAAAAATTTATTAATGAGGCTCACAGGAAGAGAAATAACAGAGAACAAATAATATCCAAGGTCTTACTATACCACAGATAGGTGAGCATAAGCTAGGCTTTGATGAGCTGGTTCCACCATACGAAGATTGTCCCCAGCCTTAATAGGAGCTACATATTTATAGGTTGTAGGGTTTTAGGAGATATTTTGGTGCCCATGTAACTGGGGAGGTCCCTGGTTAAGAAAATAGCCTTAATAGGGAGGGGAGCCTCTTGTGTTCAGAGGCTGGTACCAACCACTGAGCTTGCACAGATCTACCGGTCCACTTCTTACTTTTTAAATTGAGATATAAGTCACATACCATGAAACTCATCATACCCACCAGAATGGCAATAGTAATTAATAATAATAATAATAAAGCACAACAACAGGTGTTGTTGAGGATGTGGAGAAATTGGAATTCTCATACATTGCTGATGGGAATGAAACATGGTGTCACTGCTGTGGAAAACATTTCAGCATTTCCTCAAAATAATCATCATATGACAATATCATAAAAGTACCATAGGACCCAGCTATTCCACTTGTAGCTATATGCTCTCCCCCCAAATAAAAAAATGTATGGCCATTCAAAAATGTGGACATAAGTGTTCATAGCAACATTATTGATAGTAGCCCAAAAGAGGAAATAATGTAAGTCCATCAGTGGATGAATGGATCCATTTCTTATTCAGCCACTGAGGGATAGAAGATAATATGTCTTATAGCAGCTCTACATTTGTCTCTCCTCAGTGTCTATGCAGTGTGTGTCAGAGAAAGGGGTTCTGGGAAGCCCAGATATCTCAGAAGGGCTATGCAGAGTAGGGACTCCCTGGGCAGACTGACATTATCCACTTTCTTATTACCCTCTTGCCTTCCCAGAATTCCCAGAAGCCTCCAGGAA
Organism: Callorhinus ursinus; assembly: GCF_003265705.2. NCBI lineage: Eukaryota > Metazoa > Chordata > Mammalia > Carnivora > Otariidae > Callorhinus > Callorhinus ursinus. The sequence continues at coordinate 2,102 of NW_027403462.1, forward strand.
ACTGAGCATCGCACTCATCAACAAGAGCTCTACAATTGGTGAGTAACCAGGCGCTCAGAGCCCAGCAGAAAGGATTATGAAGATAGGTTTTTCTCTCATCATCTAAGGCTTTAAGTCTGCTTCAGGAGATCACCTGACTCTCCCAAGGAAAGTCCTTGGCTTGAGGATCGAGGATGGGATAGAGGTGGGCTCTGAGCATGGGGACAGATATGCATTCTGGGTAATGTGGCCATTTCAAAGATGGCAGAGCCAAGGCTATGATGGGAAGACCATCACTCATTCCTACACACTGCTCTTCTGACTTTGCTCTGGTCCATGTGTGTAACTTTTGTCCCCTATTTTTCACTGCCTCCTCTTATCATTGCAGTCCCGTGCAACATACCTCCCTCACGCTATAATTCTCTTTCCCCTCACTTTTCCTGGAAAAAGTATCCACTTCCCTCAAGACAGAAACCTTGACAGATCCCCTGAGGATAGGTCCAATATCTCCACTGGGTCCACCCGACTTGAGCTCTGTTAGACTCCTGATGCCAGTAAGTTCTTTCTAAGACCCTGATGAGATTCTTTATCACCCTCTGTTCAAAATCCTTCTGGGTTCCCAGTCACCCTTAGGATATAGCCTGGGGTTCTCAGCTTGATGTTCAATGCTTTTAGATGCAATGCCCTTAGATCAGCCACTGTCTGATCCCTCCAGGGGAGGGACAAGATCCCTCCATTCTTGTCTTCATTCCTCATGCAAATCTCAGCCACAC
>NW_027403463.1:0-2852 GCF_003265705.2 Callorhinus ursinus
CCTTACTCAGTGCTTGCAAAGGCCTCCAAATCTGTGAAGTCGTATGTGCGTCCAAGGGGGCCTGTACAGCATCTCCTGGGAATGGGAGTGCAATGGGTGATGGAGGTGCTCTAGATACTGGGATACCTAGCAGGCTCCATGATGACCCTCAATGCCCCTGAGTCTTTACCCCAAGCTTCACATATGGGAAACCATATGGGTTTCACTCAGATCTACATGAGTCAAGATAGAAGGTGGCAAAGATATTCTAAGGGACAAAGGAAACTGCCAGGCTTAGAGATGTAGAGGGACCTGGCTGACCTCACAAGGCCTTTGTCCAGAAATGCTAGGGGAGCTAGGGGAGCAGTGGATTTTGCACAGCACACCCAGGTGGAAGGTGGCAGGATGTAGATGGACAACTATCATGATGCCTGCCAAAAACAGTTTTCCAAAAGTGCTTTCCATGATGTCTAGCTCTGTTTTTTCTCCTTTGTTACCATATCCAGAAACCACCAGGATCGGCAGCTCCACAGCTTCAATAACAGAATTAGGTGATATTTCACTCCTCTCTCCTAGGATCATTCTCAGCTTCAAATAACATTTGGGTTTGGAAGGGACAGGAGCCATCTCAGTATATCTTTCCTAATCATTATCTCTGTGTGTGTGTGTGTGTGTGTGTGTGTGTGTGTGTACACCTGGGGGATAAAGAAGTCTCTGAAGATCAGATCCTGGGCTTGATCTTAGAAGTTGTCCTGTTGACTCCATTGGAATCCTGGGCTTATGTTCAGGAAAGGTCTTCCCCAGGTGCTGAGTGTAAGCCCTGGAGGCTTCTCAAGGGCTTGGACCATGCTTCTCTGGTGGCTCCCAGGCATGGGGTAGAGCCCTGAGAAGAGGAGGGCTATGTGCTGGTCCTCCACCTTGCCTACCGAGTTGCACCATGTCCTGGGATTTTGGCAGAACCAAGTCAGGATGCCTCTGAAGCCAATAGTTTGGTAATGAAGGCAAGGACTTGGCATGTACAAGTAGCTTTAGAGCTCCCTATTGCGTGTGCCCAGTGTGGATTAGGCCAGACCACCACATCACCTCCATTCATGTCATGGGGTGCTTCTTTCCATTGGAGCATCCTTAGCCTTGAGCCGATTGGGGTGTCTCTGCTCCATTACCAGTGGTGAAGATTAACATCTGGCCATGTTGAAAGGTCAATACCTGCCCAGGGGCCTTAGGCCTTTCTTAGGAAGAAGCCCCTGGGTCTTCCCAATGTTTTAAGTTTATGAGCTTAAGGTACAGATGGCGGAGGATTTCTGTTCTTTATCCCTCAGGGACTGAGTCAGATTTGGCCCTGAGGCTGGTGAGCGGAGGGGACCGGTGTCAGGGCCGCGTGGAGGTCCTGTACCAAGGTTCCTGGGGCACCGTGTGTGACGACGACTGGGACACCAATGACGCCAACGTGGTCTGCAGGCAGCTGGGCTGTGGCTGGGCCACGTCTGCCCCTGGAAGTGCCCGTTTTGGTCAGGGTTCAGGGCCAATTTTCCTAGACGACCTGCGCTGCTCTGGCCATGAGTCCTACCTGTGGAGCTGCCCTCACAATGGCTGGAACTCGCACAACTGCGGCCATGGAGAAGATGCTGGTGTCATCTGCTCAGGTGGGAATGAAATATACCCATCTCTCTCTCTCTGCGATGTTATTTGTGGGGAGAAACACATATCCACAAAAGGCCCACATCCAACATTCTGAGATATTCTGTGCCTCCCAAGGTTTCTAGAGGCAGCAGGCAACTGAAGTATAATGGAAAAGAAATTGCAGGGTCACTGGTCCTCACCTGTTTGGCCATCAACAGAGATGGGCCAACATTATTTTTCAGCAACATGGTATAGTGGGTGAAAGGAACATCCCCAGTTCAGTGGGCAGAAAAAAATGGGCCTCTTCTTTCCAACAGAATCGTCTGCTCAGTCTACAGCCCATTTCCCAGGACCTTACATATCAAGGTGCACCTATTGGGAGTATGGATGGCAATGAACCACCTTCACACCTTCATGGTTATATTCTTCTGAGTCCTCCATGAAGCCTATTTGGAGTATAAATTGCAGTGTACATTTTGAATTTGGGAGGGCACTTGAAGAGCAGTTGGGAAGTGGGGAACGTACAGGGAATGTAAGTCACTAGTACATGGAATCCTAAACTCAGAGGAATACGGCAATGGAATTGACTCCCTACATAAATGGAGAAAAACCATGTAAAGCCTGGGAGCATTGCCCCTGGGCTGGTGGAAATGGGGTCTATCTAGACCAACTGCCCAGAGTCATTCTTGCTCTTCATATGCAGAGCGAATGCAATGGCTTCACTGGCCTTTCCTGGGCCTGGCAAGGACATTCCATCTCCTGGAATGCCTGCCCTCAGGCCCAGCAAGGCAGACAATGGCAGCAAGACCAAGGGTGGGGCTCCCAGAGGACTGAGAGGTTCAGGGTGGGCACTGGCACCTTCCACCCGAGGGCATGTGGAAGCACGATCTCAGGAGGTATAGGCTGTGTTTTTTAAACCTTTGATCCAGTTGGGACACCTGTGTGCTGTGTGTCTGATTCGTGATTCTTTGTCACACCTGATCCATCTCAGTTCATGATCCAGCCAGGTGAGTCCTTACCCACCCTACTCAGGCTTGTCTCTCTGTCCACCTATCCCTCTTCCCCCCAGGGTGGTCAAATCTCTCTGCTCTCTGTCAAACCTGGGAGCACCTTAATTTTCCCCACTGTCACTGAGATCCTGGAAGGTGGCTCTTAAGTAGACCTGGGCATTCACAAGCGTCTCATCTTCCCATCAATCCATGAGGATTCATCCAGTATGTGGAAACTGTCCCAAGAGGTGGCTGCCTGCAGTT
>NW_027403464.1:0-2852 GCF_003265705.2 Callorhinus ursinus
ATATTACCTTATTAAACCACCTGTCAGGAAGGCACAGTTACCCCTAAATTAAAATCAAGGAAACAAAGCTTCCAAAAGTTTAAGGAACTGGGACAAGTTCTGAGAACCCTTTCCATAACAACACACTGTCAATCTAGAAAACAGAGACATTTCAAGGGGATCATGAGTACACTCTATAACAGAGCTTCCAGTGGAGATATAATTCAAGCCATGTATGTAATTGTAAACTTTCCAGTAGTCACATTTTTAAAAGCAAAAATAAATGGGTGGTAATTTTTATATTTTATTTAACCCAGTGTATTGCAAGCATGATAATTTGCACATGTAAAACAACAACTGAGATTTTTTTTTCATCCTAAGACTTCAAAGTACAGTATATATTTTATACTGATTGCACATTTCAATTTGGACCAGTGTACATTTTGGACTTAGACCACATTTCAAGTGCTCCACAGACACATGCGGTTGGTGGTTACCATGTTGAACAATGCAGCTCTATATTGTGCATGGTATGTTTCACAAAAGGAATATTAAACAACATTAATAGTAACTGGTGAGAGGTTGCCTGTGCTGGATTTTATTCATTCACCCATCTGATTTGGCTAAGCACGCAGTGCACAAGCAACCGTAGGGGATAGGTGGAAAACTAATCATGCTTTCAGGGGATTCAGATTCAAGCAGGAGAGAGAAGAGAAACAACAAAGAAGAATAAATGGGGGCGCCTGGGTGGCTCAGTCGGTTTGATTTCAACTCGGGTCATGATCTCGGGGTCGTGGGATTGAGCCCTGTGTTGGGCTCCGAGCTCAGTGTGGAGTCTGCTTATCCTTCTCCATCCACTCCTCCCTCCACCCCCTCTAAAATAAATAAATAAGTACAATCTTAAACAAAAAGAATAATTAGGGTGGGGAGAGCAAAAAGTGCCAGAAGAAAAGCACAGGTAGAAAAAATGCTATGGGACTTCAGCAGAGGGAGAGGCTGCTTCTGGCTGGGAGACCAAGGATATTCTGGGTCATTTAAAATGAAAAAAGAAAAAAAAGACTAGAGAGCAGGCAGACAGAGTTCTGGAGAAGGGCACTGCAAGCAAAAGCAGCAGCTTGAGCAAAGGCGTGGAGGTGGGTCAAGCATTGAGTGTCTGCAAAAAATGGTGAAAAGTTCTGTAAGCTTGCAGCTTAAAAGGAGTCGAGAGGAGGAGGAAGGGGAGAGCTTTGAGGAGTAGGCAGTGGGCAATCATTATAGCTTATGAGCAAGAGACTGGTTCCATGTTCTAGTAGCACGGTATGCCATTTGGAACAAATACTTGGAGATGGTGAGGGGCCTTCTGTAATCATCTGAGTGAGAGGTACCGAAGTCCTCAATGAGAAGGACAATGGAAATAAAATGGAGAAGGCCCAATAAGTAATATTGGAGTTTCCATGGACAGGATTGGCAGCTGTGTAGAATGAGGAGGAAAGAGTCCAAGATGCCAGGGTGCCTAGTGTCGTGTCAGTACCAGGAACAGCAAGCACGTGGAAAAGAGAACAGAGAAAACAGATTTGGGGAGGAAAGATGATGGTCCAGTTTGGGACCTACTGATTTTTACTGATAACCTTTTATTGGATTGATAAATAAGTAAATAATAAAATACAGATACTTGATCTCTGCAAGCACAACTTAGAGAGGAAATGAGCTAGTGTTTAGGGAAGTTGGAACTTTTAATTTTCCACATCTGTAACCTCGGCAAGGAGCCTCACGTTTGTGTGTCTCATTATCCTTGAATGTAAATGATGATGATGGAAACTCCGTCTTGGGGTTGAGTGACAACCCAATGAGTTGGGACAGGTAAAAGTTGAAAACAGTGCGTAGTCCACAGTAAATACTCAAGAAATGTCAGCTATTATGACTATTATAACAATTCTTCCATTTGGGAGATAAGTCAAGACCCACTGCACCTGTGGCGGTGAAGGTTTCCATCATTTCATTTCTCCGTGGAAGGCAGAATCAGCAAGAGCTTCCTAGATGGACTCAAGGCCTAAGATTCCTTGCACTCTCTCTAGTTTGCAGACACTTCTAAAAGGTAATTCTGCTTCTATGGTAGAAGAATCAGTGTTGAGGCACCTGGGTGGCTCAGTTGGTTAAGCGTCTGCCCCCGGCTCAGGTCCTGATCTCAGGGTCCTGGGATTGAGTCCCACATCAGCCTCCCTGCTCAGGAGGGAGTCTGCTTGTCCCTCTGCTCCTCTCCCTGCTTGTTGTCTCTCTCTGTCTGTCTGTCCCTCTCAAATAAAATCTTGAAAAAAAGAAGAAGAATAATCAGTGTTGGTGGGGGACTATCAGAGTCAAGAGTTGCAGTATCGCTAGAATAAGTGCTTGGGAAACCAGCTTGTACCAACTTGCAGAAGCCAATTGTTAAGTTTTTGAGAATTTTGCAAATTGGTTGTTGCCATTATTAAAAATGAAATCATATAATCATACAAATAAGTGAATAATATAAAAGTAAGGTAATAAATACTTAAAACTCAGCATTTCAAATTATTTTACTATTATGTATGCTCTTGAGGTTATTCTTACCTGTTGTATCTATGGGGTGGAAATACAATATAATGTTGTGCTACTCCTCATCTCTTCCCAACATTCAGTGGTGTCACATTGGTAGCTTGAAATCAGCCATAGTGGTAATCTTTATACCACAGGATTGGCAAATGCTGCAAATCAGAGCTTAATTTACTATTCTGTGGCCATACAAAATTAAGGTAATGTCAAAGTACAGCTCATAAACCAAATCTAGCCCACTGCCTGTTTTTGTATGGCTTATGAGCTAAAAATGGTTTTTATATTTTTAATTGTTGAAAAAAAACAAAAGAAGAAAAATATTTCCG
>NW_027403465.1:0-2849 GCF_003265705.2 Callorhinus ursinus
TTCCATACAAATTTTAGGATTATTTGTTCCATTTCTTTGAAAAAAGTGGATGGTATTTTGATGGGGATTTCATTGAATGTGTAGATTGCTCTAGGTAGCATTGACATCTTCACAATGTTGGTTCTCCCAATCCGTGAGCATGGAACATTTTTCCATTTCTTTGTGTCTTCTTCAATTTCTTTCATGAGTATTTTATAGTTTTCTGAGTACACATCCTTTGCTTCTTTGGTTAAATTTATTCCTAGGTATCTTATGGTTTTGGGTGCAATTGTAAATGGGATCGACTCCTTGATTTGTCTCTCTTCTGTCTTGTTGGTGTATAGGAATGCCACTGATTTCTGTGCATTGATTTTATATCCTGCTACTTGACTGAATTCCTATATGAGTTCTAGCAGTTTTGTGGTGGAGTCTTTTGGGTTTTCCACATACAGTATCATATGATGGGCAAAGAGTGAGAGTTTGACTTCCTCTTTCCCGATTTGGATGCCTTTGATTTCTTTTTGTTGTCTGATTGCTGTGGCCAGGACTTCTAATACTATGTTGAATAGCAGTGGTGATAGTGGACATCCCTGCCGCGTTCCTGACCTTAGGGGTAAAGCTCTCAGCTTTTCCCCATTGAGAATGATATTCGCTGTAGGTTTTTCATAGATGGCTTTTATGATATTGAGGTATGTACCCTCTAACCCTATCCTCTGAAGAGTTTTGATCAAGAAAGGATGCTGTACTTTGTCAGATACTTTTTCTGAATCTGTTGAGGGGACCATATGATTCTTGTTCTTTCTTTTGTTAATGTATCACGTTGATTGATTTGCGGATGTTGAACCAGCCTTGCAGCCCAGGGATAAATCCCACTTGGTCATGGTTAATAATCCTTTTAATGTACTGTTGGATCCTATTGGCTAGTATTTTGGTGAGAATTTTTGCATCCATGTTCATCAAGGATATTGGTCTGTAATTCTCCTTTTTCATGGGATCTTTGTCTGGTTTGGGGATCAAGGTAATGGTGGTCTCCTAAAATGAGTTTGGAAGTTTTCCTTCCATTTCTATTTTTTGGAACAGTTTCAGGAGAATAGGTATTAATTCTTCTTTGGATGTCTGATAGAATTCCCCTGGGAAGCCATCTGGCCCTGGGCTTTTGTTTCTTGGGAGATTTTTGATGACTGCTTCAATTTCCTTAGTGGTTATAGGTCTGTTCAGGTTTTCTATTTCTTCCTGGTTCGGTTTTGGTAGTTGATACATCTCTAGGAATGCACCCATTTCTTCCAGGTTATCTAATTTGCTGGCATAGAGTTGCTCATAATATGTTCTTATAATTGTTTGTATTTCTTTGGTGTTGGTTGTGATCTCTCCTCTTTCATTCATGATTTTGTTGATTTGGGTCATTTCTCTTTTCTTTTTGATCAGTCTGGCCAGGGGTTTATCAATCTTGTTAATTCTTTCAAAGAACCAGCTCCTAGTTTCGTTGATCTGTTCTACTGTTCTTTTGGTTTCTATTTCATAATGATTTCTGCTCTGATCTTTATTATTTCTCTTCTCCTGCTGCGTTTAGGCTTTATTTGCTGTTCTTTCTCCAGCTCCTTTAGGTGTAGGGTTAGGATGTGTATTTGAGACCTTTCTTGTTTCTTGAGAAAGGCTTCTATTACTGTATACTTTCCTCTCAGGACTGCCTTTGCTGTATCCCAAAGATTTTGAACAGTTGTGTTTTCATTTTCATTGGTTTCCATGAATTTTTTTAATTCTTCTTTAATTTCTTGGTTGACCCATTCATTCTTTAGTAGGATGCTCTTTAGCCTCCATGTATTTGAGTTCTTTCCGACTTTCCTCTTGTGGTTGAGTTCTAGTTTCAAAGCATTGTGGTCTGAAAATATGCAGGGAATGATCCCAATCTTTTGGTACCGGTTGAGACCTGATTTGTGACCTAGGATGTGATCAATTCTGGAGAATGTTCCATGGGCACTAGAGAAGAATGTGTATTCCGTTGCTTTGGGATGGAATGTTCTGAATATGTCTGTGAAGTCCATTTGGTCCAGTGTGTCATTTAAAGTCTTTATTTCCTTGTTGATCTTTTGCTTAGATGATCTGTCCATTTCAGTCAGGGGGGTGTTAAAGTCCCCCACTATTATTGTATTGTTGTCAATGTGTTTCTTTGCTTTTGTTATTAATTGCCTTATATAATTGGCTGCTCCCATGTTCGGGGCATAGATATTTACAATTGTTAGATCTTCTTGTTGGATAGACCCTTTAAGTAGGATATAGTGTCCTTCCTCATCTCTTATTACAGTCTTTGATTTAAAATCTAAGTTGTCTGATACAAGGATTGCCACCCCAGCTTTCTTTTGGTTTCCGTTAGCATGGTAAATGGTTTTCCACCCCCTCACTTTCAATCTGGGGGTGTCTTTGGGTCTAGAATGAGTCTCTTGCAGACAGCATATGGATGGGTCTTGTTTTTTAATCCAACCTGATATGCTGTGTCTTTTGATTGGGGCATTTAGCCCATTTACATTCAGGGTAACTATTGAAAGGTATGAATTTAGTGCCATTGTATTGCCTGTAAGGTGACTGTGACTGTATATTGTCTGTGTTCCTTTCTGATCTGTGCTGCTTTTAGGCTCTCTCTTTGCTTAGAGGACCCCTTTCAATATTTCTTTGAGGGCTGGTTTTGTGTTTGCAGATTCCTTTAGTTTTTGTTTGTCCTGGAAGCTTTTTATCTCTCCTTCAATTTTCAATGACAGCCTAGCTCAATATAATATTCTTGGCTGCATATTTTTCTCGTTCAGTGCTCTGAAGATATTTTGCCAGTCCTTTCTGGCCTGCCAGGTCTCTGTGGATAGGTCTGTTGCCAATCTAAT
>NW_027403466.1:0-2849 GCF_003265705.2 Callorhinus ursinus
TGTCAAATGGTGCATTTTGCTTTGTGGTGTCAGTCTGTGTCCTCCTGTAATGCTCTGGTGGCCCAAATCCCTGGGGCATGGAGCCAGGGACCTAGGGAGTGACCTCTCAGAAGCCATGTGATGGTTAGGGCTAGGTCCCAGGTGCACGGCACCCCTGGTCTGCAGGAAATGTGGCGAGCTTGGGATGGGCGGTGTGTCTTGAGGGCGGGAGTCAGGTGGAGTGTCAGGCTCAGGGTTTGCCGCCAGGCGGTGCAGAAAGTTCAGTTTCGCCGGGATGGGCGTTCAGCATTCTGCTCTGAAAGCTTTCTGGAGATCCCAGTGGTGCGGTTTCCTTCTGGGTGGCAGCCCGAGTCCCTTGATAATGCTCAGCTGTCCTGAATACCTGGTGCTTTGGAGCAAGGCTCTAGGGAGAGACGCTCAGAAGCCAACCTAGGGTTAGCCTTAGGGCTTAGGGGCATGACAGGCCTGATATGCCAGCGCTGTGATGAGCTTCCCGGGGTCTGAGTTGAGGCCGTGGGTCAGCGGGGAGTGTCAGGCTCAGGGATTGCGGCCTGGGTACGTTGAACTTGGGTTTCATTGGGATGGACCGGCACAGTTCTCCTGCTCGGAATGCCTATGGGAGTTTCCAATGGCACGTTTTCCTTTTTAGTGGCAGGTTGAGTCCTCTGGCACTGGTCAGGTGTCCCCAGTCCCTAGGGCTTTGGAGCCAGGCCCCTGGGGGGACAGACCCTTCAGAAACCTCCATAGGGTCATCATTAGTGCCTAGGGGCATGGCAGGCCTGATGTGCAATGTTGTTGTAGCCGGCTCTGGGAGGTTTGTTTTGAGGTCAAGGTTCAGGTTGAGCGTCAGATTCAGGGTTTACCGCCAGAGGGCGCCAAATTTGTGCATTGGCTAAGTTGGGCATTCAGATTTCTCGGGTTCTGAACGCTTTCCGGAATTGAAAGTAGTGTGCTTAAATTCTTTTTGACATTTGAGTCCTCTAGTGTTGCTCAGTTACAGCCACCCCTGGGACTCCGTAGCCAGGCTCAGAGGACAGTCCATTCAGATGCCAAGCTAGGGTGAGGCTTAGGGCCTAGGGGCCTGACAGGCCTGTTGTGCCGGCGCTGCCATGAGCTTCCTGGGGTCTGAGTTGAGGCTGTGGGTTGGGGGGAGTGTCAGGCTCAGGGATTGCAGCATGGGCACGTTGAACTTGGGTTTCGTTGGGATGGACCAGCAGAGATCTCCTGTTCTGAATGCTTACTGGATTTCCCAATGGCACGTTTTACTTTTAGTGGCAGGCAGAATCTTCCGGTCCTGGTCAGGTGTCCCAAAGCCCTGGGGCTTTGGAGCCAGGCTCTGGGGACAGAGCGCTCAGAAGCAAACCTAGGGTTAGGCTTACGGATTAGGGGCATGACAGGCGCTTCCCTGGGTCTGAGTTGAGGCCGTGGGTCAGGTTGAGTGTCAGGCTCAGGTTGGCCGCCAGAGGGCGCCAAATTTGTGCGTTGGCTGGGAGGGTCATTCAGAGTTCTCGAGTTCTGAACGCTCTCCGGAGTTCCAAGTCGTGTCTTTGAATTCTTTTTGGTAAGCTGAGTCCTCTGGTTTTGCTTAGCTATTGCCATCCCTGGAGCTCTGAAGCCAGGCTTCTTGGGACAGAAGCTCAGAAGCTAACCTAGGGATAGGCTTACGGCCTAGGGTCGTTTCAGCCCTGATCTGCCCATGCTGGGGCAAGCTTGGGTGGCAGGGGATCTGAGTTGGGGCGTGGGTCAGGGTGAGAGTGAGACTTAGGATTTGCGGGCAGGGGGCCATTGAAAGTGGCATTTCGCTGGGATGGGCACTCAGAGTCCTCCTACTCGGAAACGTTTGCCACAGGTTCCCAATGGTGCGGTTTGTTCTGGGAGACAGGCTGAATCCTCTGGTATTGCGCAGGTGCCCCCAATCCCTGTGGCTTTAGAGGCAGGCCTCTGGGGCCAGAGCCCTCAGAAGCCCACGAGGGATAGGGTTAGGGCCTAGGGGCAGGGTAGGCCCGATGTACCTGCACTGTGGCCTGCTTCCTGGGGGTTTGTCTTGAGGGCCTGTGTGAGGTGGAATGTCAGGCTCAGGGTTTGCCGCTAGAGGGTGAAAAATTAGTGCATTCCTTGGGATGGGCATTCAGAGTCCTCCTGCTCTGATTGCTTTCAGGAGTGCAAATGGTGCATTTACTTTGTGGGTGGCAGCCTGAGTCCCTCGATACTGCTCGGGTGTCCCCAGTCTGTGGGGCTTTGTAGCCAGGTTCTGGGGATTGACCCCTCAGAAGCCAACCTAGGCTGAATGTTAGGACATAGGGACACAGGAGTCCTGTTGTGTCATGCATAGAGGTTCCCGGCGGTGGGGGTCAAGGGCGTGGGTCAGCGTGAGTGTCTTGCTCTTCTTTTCGGCTAGGGTACCGCTGAAAGTGTGGGTTCGCTGGGATGGGCATGCCACGTTCTCCTGCTGTGAATCCTTTCCGGAGTTCCAAACAGTGGGCTTTCTTTCTGGGTGGAAGGTGAGTCCTCTGGTATTGCTCTGGAGGGAGCCCTAGGGAACAAAGCACTCAGGAGCCAACCTACCGTTGGGGTTAGGGTCTAGGGGTTAGAGCGAAGGGGTTAGGGCGTAGGGGTTTGGGTGTAGGGCCTAGTGTTAAGGTTAGGGTTAGACCCTAATGTAGGGCCAGGGTTAGGGTTAGGGACTAGGGTTAGGGCATAGGGTTAGGGTTAGGGGTTAGGGGTAAGTGTACGGGTTAGGGTATGGGTTAGGGTATGGGTTAGTGGTTAGGGTTAGTGTACGGATTAGGAGTTAGGGTTAGAGTTAGGGGTTAGGGTTAGGGGTTAGGTTTAGGGTATGGGTTAAGGTA
>NW_027403467.1:0-2849 GCF_003265705.2 Callorhinus ursinus
CAAAAGGTTAGAACCTCATCTAGATCAACATTTCTCCGACTTCAGTGTGCCTGTGCGTGCACACGGATCCCACTACAAATGCAGGAGCTGAGCACAGGTCCTGTGTGGCCTAGAGATTCTGCATTTCTGGCAAGCTCCCGGGGGGATGTGGATGTGCGGGTCCTGGTCTGTGAACGATTCCTCAATTAGCAAGGCTGTGTTCCTGTGTAAGAGATAGGTGTAGGTGGTTTTAAGCATTCTGTAACAAATACTGTCATTGCATGTAATTTTGAATGAATAGTCTACGATGAGGGATCATCAAGCCCAACGGTCAAGAGAGAATTCTTGAAAGTTTTACAGTGCAAAAGAGTGATTTTATTATGGCATGGGGACAGGGTCTGTGGGCAGAAAGAGCTGCACTGGCATTGTGAGGAGTGACTGATTATGTACTTTTTAGTTAGTGAAGGTTAGGGATCATGTAAGTCTCTAAAGATTTGGAAGCAAAGCTTTCAGAACCTTGAGGGCCTTGCTGCTCTCAGAGAAGTTGACAATGGTCTTTAATAAAACAAAACATTAGTCATTAAGGCATCCATGAGTTCCTTGAAGAATGTCACGCTCTGCATGTTTCGGGTATCTATCAGTCGGCTGCAAGCTATAAGGAGATTTAATTTAAGCTACATTTATCTTGCCTTTGTTTCCCTCATCGGTGTATTCATTCATTCATGAGACTGTGTAAATTCAACGTTTATCGCTTTTAATGAGTGACACAAAATAAGACACTTCTGAAAAAAGCTTTTGTAGAAGGCAGAAGAAGGCCCTCCCAAATACGTCCACATCCTAATGCCCAGTGCCTTTAATGTGTTATTTGTTATAGCAAAGAAGGGTTATGGTAGCAGATTGTACAGGGTTGCTAATCAGCTGCCATTAATATAAAAAGATTACTTATGATTGTCCAGGTGGGACTAAGGTAATCACAATGGTCCTCCAAATGTTGATGAGGGAGCCAAAGAGTTAGTGTCGGAGAGACTTTGAAAATGCTGCCCTGCTGGCTCTGAAGGTGGAGGAAGAGCCAGGAGCCCAGGAATGCAGGTGGCCAGCTAGAGAGACTGGAATTGGAAAGGCAACAGACTGTCCCTTGAGCCTCCAGAAGGAACTCAACCCTGCAGACATGTTGCTATTAACCTGATGAGACTCCTTCCAAGCCTCTGCCTCCAGAACAGTAAGAGCACGTATGTGTTTGTTTTAAGTACCTGGTGTGGGGATTCTTTACAGCAGCGGGAAGAATCTTAGAGGGACATAGCCAATAAAATTATTTGAGGCAACAGAGTTTAAGCCTCTCAGTTCACTCGCCAGCTTCCCTTGGATAAGGGTAAATGCATTTTAAGAACCCACATTAAGTAGAAAAAAAATAAATCTAGAGATATTCTTCTCCATCATCTGGTACAGCAAATTCCTCCTGGCTTAAATGTGAGTGTGGCCTGATTCTGAGGCCTTTGAGGCAGTGACATAGGACAGGAACTCATGATCAAAGTTGAAGTTACCCATTGTAATTTGCAATTTTGTGCCCATATTTCCATCCTTTTATTTCATGTTGATTCAACCATTCATCCTTTTCAGTGCTACCCTCTCCAAATCTCTCTCAGGTTTTCTTTCAACATAAAAGAAAAAATAATAGATCATCTGTGTGTGTACACAAGAGGGGAGTGTGCTTATCATCTTCATGATGCTTCTTTAATTCATTAAATTGTACACTGTAAATATGCAGGTTTTGTATGTCCAGTGATTTAATGAAGTGGGAAAATATCTATGGTGCAAGAGAAAGGGGAGGATCTAGAGCACAGGTAGCTGACTCTCCACTGAAGTTTTGGGAGAGAGCTCTTCTACCAGCGAGGAAAGCAAGTAGTAATCATGGATGTAAGAACAGTGGGATGAAATTCACATAATTCACATAAATTCATTTAATTCATAAATAGAATAATTTACATACAGAAATGTCGTAATAAGACCATAAATTGACTGAGACAGAACACTACAGCCACACACATCATGGATGAGCCTTAGAAACACAACATAGAGATTCACACCTGACTCCAGACACATGAGGAGCCCAGCAAAGATCAGAAATGCTTCCCAGAATATAATGCCATTTGTTCATAAAGACATTACTGATGAGGGTGCCTGGGTGGCTCAGTTGGTTAAGCGACAGCCTTCGGCTCAGGTCATGATCCTGGAGTCCCGGGATCGAGTCCCGCATCGGGCTCCCCGCTCAGCGGGGGTCTGCTTCTCCTTCTGACTCTCCCCCCTCTCATGTGTTCTCTCTCTCTCTCATTCTCACTCTCTCAAATAAATAAATAAAATCTTTAAAAAAGAGAGAGAGAGATTACTGATGAGGTAACAAAGACAAGACAAATGCAGCTAGAAGTCAATCTCCTTACAACTTGCAGCCCCTGATAAATCCCTGAGACATGCAGAGGATGACATTCCCCCAGGAACTCATGCCTGTGCTAATGTTGATGTTTTATTAGAGACTAAAAGGAAGCTTATCTTGACAATAGCCAGACCTCTAAGGTCTTGTAAACCTCATGTTCAGCATACACAAATTCTTTAAAAACTTATATTATCTCTACCCCCTCCCCCATAAACTCAAAAGTATATAACCAGCCATTCTCACAGCTCTTTTTGTCCATGGGTCCTGAAACTTGCTATAATAAAAACACATTCTTGCATCATAAAATGGCTCAAGAATTCTCTCTACCTTTGCACCTGGTGACCCACATCAGTTTGATATCCTATTTGACAAGGACAGCCTGTTATACAGCAAGAGCTGACTGACACAATAATCCAAGTGAACAGACATGAAGCAATTAGAA
>NW_027403468.1:0-2849 GCF_003265705.2 Callorhinus ursinus
TGCTGAGGCTTTGTCCAGATGAGGGAGGAAGCTCTCGGCAGGCCAGAGGTAGGGAAAGTAAGTCTCCAGGAGAAGTCCTCAGCCAATGGGCAGCACTTGGTGGGTGAGTGCTCTAGCCACTTTCCCCTCCAGTGGAGCCTGTGAGACCAGAGGTCCTCAGCCAGGACTGAACCCCAGGCGCCTACGGCAGTCAGCTGCTCTTGAGATCATTCTGGATTGGCTTCCATCCCTTCCCGGGATCACTTCTCAGGTTCCCTACAGCCCTTCTTGACATCACCTCCCAAACAAACTGCTTGCTCTCAAACCTGTGGGTTTAGACTCTGCTCCTGACGTCACCCTAACACCAGTGTTCCGAATCCCAGCATCAGTGTCCTCAAAACATTTCCATACAATAGGAATGGTGACAGTGATGGCACTCAACTCCTGAACTTACTCTCCACTGAAGCACTTAATCTTTTCATAGTATGCTCTTTCTTCTTACAGTCTCTGCACACTTGGTTTTAGGCTATTAGTCTCCAATTTCTAAAAACATCATTCTCTATGCTCAGGGACAGGACACGCTCCCGTGACTAACACAGCTCACCATGTTAGGAACTGTCTCCCTAAAGGAGGCCTGTTTAAGGGGGACAGTCCCAAACTGTGGTTCTTACATTGCATTCAAAAATCCAGAGACTAAAAGAGGATGTTTGAGGAAGAGCTCTCAGGAGAAATCAGTAACAAACGGAGGGAAAGAAAATAGGGGTCTAAAAGGAACGAATGCAAACTGTGGTTTCAGTTCAATTCCACCCTCACGTTCTGACCCCACAGATGAGGGGTGTGGACTGTGTGACAGGCCTGCTCCTCTTGGAGGCAAGGGGGTTGGGCCTCTGTACTCCTACATCACTTATCACTACCTGTGGACAACCCTTGGTGGGTAGAAAGGATGGAGGGGGCAGACTTCCAGGTGTGGCCCACCCCTAGGCCGAGACACAATTACCCGCAGAACAGTGTGGGTGAACAGTGTGAGCCACGAGTCGTCCATACTCTGCACCGGCGTGTGCATCAGGGCATTTATGGAAAGGGGATCCAAATGAATATCACCTATCTACCCCCTAGCTCTGCTCATGTCTATGGATTGCTCTCATTCACCTCACTCCACGTGGCTTGCCACAAATTCTAGAAAAACCCTCAAGAGGGGAGTTAGTGGGTGGCCCCTCTGCTCCTTTCCCTGACTTGCCTGGGGCATTGACCTCCATCCCCACCCCTGAGAGTCCTGAGCCCATGGTTCCTATGTCCTCTTCAGGCCATACTACTTGCTCATCCGCGGCTGATACTGGGAATAGCATACCAAGAAAGCCCCTAGACATCACCTCAATGCTCAACATCTTCCTTATGGCTCCCGTAGCTCCCTTCTTTGCTTGATGATTTCATGGCGCTAGAAACCCAACGGGATAAGGTGGCAGCCAGAGTTTTAATGCCAATCAGAATTTGACCATGTCCCCCTCCAACTAGCTTTCCTCTCTTAGAGCCATGACCCCTAGATGCACAGAGCCCACGATTAATGGTAGAGGGAGGCACAAATTCCCCCAAATGGATCACCGGGATGAAGATAATGGGGAAACTTCTCCTTTCACTCCAACCTCCAGATCAATGTATTCAAACAGGGTCCATGAAAGATTTTGGATGTCCTGCAGGCCGTTCAACTCAGATCCCATGTCCAACAGCCTGCCAACATATGAGTATTCCAGCTTCCCCCGGGTCAATGGCTGTAGATTTTTGGGCAAGGACTGAGGAAATTCTGTGATATACACTTGCCGTGACCCTTCAACCAAGAACACGGGGTCTCTCCATTGGTGGGTTCATGGGTCTGAGAACAGCCTGAGGTCTACAGACTGTGGCAGGGATCACGACCTTCCATTCGGATCAATGACGTCAGCCTTTGTGTTTTTATTCTTCAGCTCTCCTAAATACACGAGTGTATGAGCACGCACGCGCGCGCGCGCGCGCGCACACACACACACACACACACACCCCCAAACACACACACACAAACACACTAAGGTGCACCCTATTTGGCTGTCTATATCCTGATTTACTTCTTTACTTTTTTCTTTATTTATTATTGATTGATTGATTACAGGCGGGTGGGGAGAGAGACCGAAAACGGGCGGGGTGAGGGAGAAGCAGACTACCCACTGAGCACAGAGCACCAACATGGGACTCGATCCTGGCACTCTGGAACCAAGACCTGAGCCGAAGGCAGATGCTTAACCGACTGAGCCACCCAGGTGCCCCCCTGGATGTCTATATCCTATCATGAGGGACACTATGCTCTATTATCTATATCGTAAGGTCCCTGAGGGTTACACATCATTCTGCCCCCTTGTCATGACAATGTTGTTGGCCATCACATAATTCCACCCACGTTACTTCTTAGAGTTAAATGCTGCCACCTGGGCTCTGCCACTCAAGGATCTTATCATCCCCATTATTCCTAGGGAGCATATTCCTGGTCACAGCAATCCCAACACAACCTCTGACTATAGAGAACAGGCACTACTATCTCAGTGACCCTGCTGACACTGGTACTTGATGATTCCTTAATATCTTAGTAAACAGAGTGCCCCCAGATCTCTCCTAGGGAACATAGGCGGTTTGGGCTTTCTGGCTTTATGACTACATCTATTTTAGCACTTCTACTTCTCTGCACCTTTCAATTCCCCCCTTTCTCACCCATGGGTGCTGTGGTCCTAGAGACATCCGTACTGCTTATCCACTCTTCTGCAGTATTCCCTCAAAATTCAGCAGCTTTAAAGCAACACTCATTTATTAGCTTAGTTTCTATTTCACAGGGTCTCACACGGTTGCAC
>NW_027403469.1:0-2849 GCF_003265705.2 Callorhinus ursinus
CTCTTCTCCTTTCTTCTTCTTCTTCTTAACATATAATGTATTGTTTCCATTTCTTTGTGTCTGCTTCAATTTCTTTCATGAGTATTTTATAGTTTTCTGAGTACAGATTCTTTGCCTCTTTTGTTAGATTTATTCCTAGGTATCTTATGGTTTTGGGTGCAATTGTAAATGGGATTGACTCCTTAATTTCTCTTTCTTCTGTCTTGTTGGTGTGTAGGAATGCCACTGATTTCTTTTTTTTTAATAATTTTTTATTGTTATGTTAATCACCATATATTACATCATTAGTTTTTGATGTAGTGTTCAATGATTCAATGTTTGTGCATAACACCCAGTACTCCACGCAGAATGTGCCCTCTTTAATACCCATCACCAGGCTCACCCATCCCCCCAACCCCCTCCCCTCTAGAACCCTCAGTTTGTTTTTCAGAGTCCATCATCTCTCATGGTTCGACTCCCCCTCTGACTTACTCCCCTTCATTCTTCCCCTCCTGCTATCTTCTTTTTTTTTCTTAACATATATTGCATTATTTGTTTCGGAAGTACAGATCCGTGATTCATCAGTCTTGTACAATTCCCAGTGCTCACCATAGCACATACCCTCCCCAATGTCTATCACCCAGCCACCCCATCCCTCCCACTCCCCTACCACTCCAGCAACCCTCAGTTTGTTTCCTGAGATTAAGAATTCCTCATATCAGTGAGGTCATATGATACATGTCTTTCTGTGATTGACTTATTTCACTCAGCATAACACCCTCCAGTTCCATCCACGTCATTGCAAATGGCAAGATCTCATTCCTTTTGACGACTGCATAATATTCCATTGTGTATATATACTACCTCTTCTTTATCCATTCATCTGTCGATGGACATCTTGGCTCTTTCCACAGTTTGGCTATTGTGGACATTGCTGCTATAAACATTGGGGTGCACGTACCCCTTCGGATCCCTACATTTGTATCTTTGGGGAAAATACCCAGTAGAGCAATTGCTGGATCGGATGGTAGCTCTATTTTCAACTGTTTGAGGAACCTCCATACTGTTTTCCAGAGTGGTTGCACCAGCTTGCATTCCCACCAACAGTGTAGGAGGGTTCCCCTTTCTCCACATCCCCGCCAACATCTGTTGTTTCCTGTCTTGTTAATTTTAGCCATTCTGACGGGTGTGAGGTGGTATGTCATTGAGGTTTTGATTTGGATTTCCCTGATGCCGAGCGATGTTGAGCACTTTTTCATGTGCCTGTTGGCCATTTGGATGTCTTCTTTGGAAAAATGTCTGTTCATGTCTTCTGCCCATTTCTTGATTGGATTATTTGTTCTTTGGGTGTTGAGTTTGATAAGATCTTTATAGATTTTGGATACTAGCCCTTTATCTGATATGTCATTTGCAAATATTTTCTCCCATTCTGTCTGTTCTCTTTTGGTTTTGTGGACTGTTTCTTTTGCTGTGCAAAAGCTTTTTATCTTGATGAAATCCCAATAGTTCATTTTTGCCCTGGCTACCCTTGCCTTTGGAGATGTTTCTAGGAAGAAGTTGCTGTGGCTGCGGTCGAAGAGGTTGCTGCCTGTGTTTTCCTTTAGGATTTTGATGGACTCCTGTCTCACGTTTAGGTCTTTCAACCATTTGGAGTTTATTTCTGTGTGTGGTGTAAGGAAATGGTCCAGTTTCATTCTTCTGCATGTGGTTTTCCAATTTTCCCAACACCATTTTTTGAAGAGACTGTCTTTTTTCCATTGGACATTCCTTCCTGCTTTGTCAAATATGAGTTGACCATAGAGTTGAGGGTCCATTTCTGGGCTCCCTATTCTGTACCATTGATCTATGTGTCTGTTTTTGTGCCAGTACCATACTGTCCTGATGATGACAGCCTTGTAATAGGCTGGAAGTCCGGAATTGTGATGCCTCCAGCTTTGCTTTTATTTTTCAACATTCCTCTGGCTATTCGGGGTTTCTTCTGGTTCCATACAAATTTTAGGATTATTTGTTTCATTTCTTTGAAAAAGGTGGATGGTATTTTGATGGGGTTTGCATTGAATGTGTAGATTGCTCTAGGTAGCACTGACATCTTCACAATGTTTGTTCTTCCAGTCCATGAGCATGGAACGTTTTTCCATTTCTCTGTGTCTTCTTCAATTTCTTTCATGAGTATTTTATAGTTTTCTGAGTACAGACCCTTTGCCTCTTTCGTTAAATTTATTCCTAGGTATCTTATGGTTTTGGGTGCAATTGTAAATGGGAACGACTCCTTGATTTGTCTCTCTTCTGTCTTGTTGTTGGTACATAGGAATGCCACTGATTTCTGTGCATTGATTTTATATCCTGCTAATTAACTGAATTCCTGGATGAGTTCTAGCAGTTTTGGGGTGGAGTCTTTTGGGTTTTCCACATACAGTATCATATCATCTGCAGAGAGTGAGAGTTTGACTTCCTCATTGCCGGTTTGGATGCCTTAGATTTCTTTTTGGTGTCTGATTGTTGTGGCTAGGACTTCTAATACTATGTTGAATAGCAGTGGTGAGAGTGGACATCCCTGCCGCGTTCCTGACCTTAGGGGAAAAGCTCTCAGCTTTTCCCCATTGAGAATGATATTCGCTGTAGGTTTTTCGTAGATGGCTTTTATGATATTGAGGTATGTACCCTCTATCCCCATACTCTGAACAGTTTTGATCAAGAAATGATGCTGTACTTGTCAAATGCTTTTTCTGCATCTATTGAGAGGATAATATGATTCTTGTTCTTTCTTTTGTTAATGTATTGTATCACGTTGATTGATTTGCGAATGTTGAACCAGCCTTGCACCCCGGGGATAAATCCCACTTGGTCATGGTGAATAATCCTTTTAATGT
>NW_027403470.1:0-2848 GCF_003265705.2 Callorhinus ursinus
TGACCTTGAGCACGTGGCTGAGGTAGAGGCTGTCAGGCGTTGCCCCACGGTGAAGTGACTCTTATTTGCCCGTTCCACGTTGTCCTGTTTGGAAGGAAGTCACCACTCTGCAGAGCCCTCACCGCCGCGGTGACGGACTGTGCCCCTCCTCCTTGAGGCAGCGGTGTCTGCTTTGGTTCTTTGGAATCCTGCTGCAGGGGAAATGGGGTCTACTCCCGTGCCTCCGTTCCTTTACCATTCGATCGTGTGTTTCTCTCACTGTGGACTCAAGGATGTTTCATTTTATAGCTTAGGTCACATTCCAATATTACCTTATTTGGTTGCTCCGATCGTTCCAGTGTTGGTCATTGGAAGGGGTCTCAGTTAGCTTCCGAGTCCCTTTGATGTACCGAGTGGTTTCTTGTTGTGGTCGTCGTCGTCCATGCCCCTGCTTTCTGGCGCTACCAGATGCTCCAGGCTCCTTGTGAAATATTCAGATATGGATCGCTCACTTTCATCTCTATCTCCATATTTTGTCTGTCTGTCTGTCTGTCTCTCTCTCTGTCCTTATGTGGATTATACGGGTCTCTGGCTCTGGTTCCTGACACAGGGCTCCCAGATCCCTTGTAAATAGGGGTGCTAGGAGACTCTTTTGTCCTAACATGTAGTCTTTGGTCCCGTGTTTGACACAGGGCTCCTGAAACCCTTGTCGATTCCCAAGCGACAGGAGCCCTAGGAGCATCTTTTGTTCTGGCCAGGTGACCCTAGGTGGGCTCCTGGATGGCTCCCGGGTGGGGGCGACAGCTCCCCAGAGAGACCAAGCCATGACTAGAGGCTTGGAACGTTCAGCCCCACTCCCCATTCTCCAGAGCGGGGAGGGGGGCCCGACGTGGCGTCAAGAATCCATCATGCCAACGCGAGGAAGCCTCCATCCGATCTCAATCGTATAGGGGCTTGGGGGAGCTTCCAGGTGGGTGAACGCATCCACGTCCCGGGAGAGCGGTGCCACCCAAGTCCACAGGGACGGATGAGCCTGTGCTCGGGACCCTACCAGACCTCCCCTGATGGGCGCCTTCATCTGGCCATTCCTTCCCTTCGACAAAGTGATGAACATAAGTGTTATGTGAGCTGCTCTAGCAAACTGTCAACTCCACGGTGGGAAGGCCAAGGGAATCTCCAATCTGTAGCCCACCCAGAGCTGTGGGTGACCTGGAGACCTACTACCTGTGACTGGCACCTAAAGTGGGAGGCAGTCTTGTGGGACAGAGCCCTTACCCCGCGAGATCTGGTGCCGTCTCCGAGGAGAGAGTGTCGGAAGTGAATCAGTAACTGCATCAGGACACCCAGCTGGTGTGGCCGAGACGTGCTTGGCGCGGGGGCGGGGGGCGCCCACAGAAGTGTCAGAAGCGTTGTGAGTGCCGTAGCGGTGTGGGAGTACAGGACGAACACGTAGCAGGAAGAGTGAGAATTTGTTAGTCACTCCTGTTGCGTATTTCCTGCCCCGGTCCTGGAATCGTCCGTACATCTGAGGAGCCCTGCTTCCTTTCCCTGAGGAACGGATTTAGAAACCAACAGCTGCGTGTTCGCCGTGCCCGTGCTGCTGGGGTGCGTTTAGTTAGGGGCCCTCTCGCTGACAGAGGGAGGAAACGGATGCGGGTGTACTCACCCCTGTGTACACCTGTACCTATAAACATTTCCACGCGTCATCCCCGGTTTCTAGAGGAAGCTACCCATGGCCTCATGCTGATGACTCCTACTCTCATCTGGTACGCCCTGGATCATTCCAGCCTCCTGCCCTTGTTTATGAGTAAACGCCCCCTCCGACAGCGAGAAACCTGGCTCCCACTGTTGGCCACCCGCTTGCATATTTGTTCGAGTCAAGTGGACCTTACAGCAGTATCAGAATCGTTAACCTGGATGTACCGCCTCGGGAAACAGCTCCATGAACGAGAACACGGTGGTTGTGTCATTCCCTGGGCCTTTAGTCTTACAGACTCCCTCACTTCCTTTTTTTTTTTTTTTAAGGTTTTATTTATTTGACAGAGAGAGAGAAAGAGAGAGAGAGAGAGAGAGCCAGAGAGGGAACACAAGCAGGGGGAGTGGGAGAGGGAGAAGCAGGCTTCCCACCGAGCAGGGAGCCCGATGCGGGGCTCGGTCCCAGGACCCTGGGGTCATGACCTGAGCTGAAGGCAGACGCTTCACCACTGAGCCACCCAGGCGCTCACCCAACACTTACACAGTGACATAGGTCAGCACCTGTGCCCGCCCCCCTCCCGTAAGGGTGTCTCCTACGTTTGTAAAACGTTGGCCAGAGCTGGATTCCTCGGACAGGCTGCATTATTCCTCCCTGGGATGGCACCGACCGCCTATGTGACTTTGTGCATGTGTGTAATTTGCCTGCCTGAAGGTACACTCTTGTGTTGTAAGGTTCAGTGTGTTTTGACAAATGCATAATACCCCAGAGTCCCAATGCAGGATGATACAGAATGGTTTCACTGTCCTGAACTCTCCCCTGCCTTCACCTAGTTGGTCCTTCCTCCCTTCTCCCAAACCCGTGGCAGTTGCCGATCTTTTGACCCGGTTCCATAAGTTTGCCTTTTCCAGATGCCGTAGACCTGGAAGCATAGAGTATGCAGCCTTTCGGAATGATTTGTAACCATTCGAATCCTCTGTCTTCTTCTCTCAGGGAGTCAAGCTAAAGGTTGGTCACGTCTCTTCACCTTTTCGCAGAAGAGACTTTTGTCTGCCCCGATTTTCTCTATTGTTTTTCTATTAGGAATTTTATTGACAGGTAGTCTCCACACCCAGCGTGGGGCTGGAACGCACGGCTCCAAGACGAAGAGTCGCACGCTCCACCGACCGAGCCAGC
>NW_027403471.1:0-2848 GCF_003265705.2 Callorhinus ursinus
GACTTGCCGGTGACGTCAGGAAATGCAGCGACTATAAATGGGCCCTTGCTGCTCAAGCTGCCGCCAGTGCCCTTCCTTCTGAGCTGTCGGGAAGGTGAGCCCCACATGGCTGAACCTGGCTGAGAGACCTCTTCTGAGGAAAACCTCGGCACCGAGGAGCCCACAGCAGCGGATCCGATGAGCCCGCAGCAGACACAGCCCAGGCGCGGGGGCTGCCGCCGTGGCAGTGGCCGCCGCTGCCTCGACAGTTTCGCCACCTACTTCGCCAGGGTTCTGAGGCATGTTCACGAGGGCCACAGCCTCTCGCAGGAGGCCGTGAGCGTCATGGATTCGTTCGTCAAGGATATCTTCGGGCGCATTGCCGAGGAAGCCTCTCGCCTTGCCCGCTTCACCAAGCGCTCCACCATCACCACCATGGAGATCCAGACAGCTGTGCCCCTGTTGCTGCCTGGGGAGTTTGGCAAGCATGCCGTGTCCGAGGCCGTGAAGGCAGTCATCAGGTTCTATGGACGCAAATGAGCTGCCTCCAGACCGCCTGACGACCTCACAAACCAAAGGCACTTTTCAGAGCCACCTCACTTGGCACAAGAGACCTGTAACTCTCCAGAGACCCGCCTACTCTAGCGTTTGAACCTGTGCCATTCTGGCTGCTCTTAAAACACCTTTACCTTGAGAAGTCCACTTTAATACATGTGTGTGGTGCAGTCAGTTACGATTTCCCTGACCATGTCACATTTCATCACATTCCTAAGTGGCCCAGTCCTTCAGGTCAGCGTCTCCGTGACTCTTTACGGTCACAGCTTGGTATACAATAATTTTACTTGCCTTTTGTATTCTCCTTCTCCCACTTGTTTCGAATAGCATCCTATAGAGAATTTCCGAGTGTGTTGATACAGCAACAAGTGAAGGGTGTAGCAGATACAAAACGCACCCTTACCACATTCACATTCCCTCAACGTACCCCCTCATCCTAATTCAGTTAAATACATAAAAGGGGACCCATACACTGTGCAGAAAACTTAACCTATCTAGCACTGTGCCCTAGTCAAGCTCCCGACCTTGTGAAAGGCCTACTTTAGGTGATTAACTTAACAGAAATAAATAAAATTTAAAAAAAAGGCCAACTTTACTTCATTAAAAATTTATCTGAATCTGTGCCTTGGTAGCATGCCATCTTTACTTTTGACACAAATGGCTTCGTGCCCTGCAATTATGCCTGGATGATAGGGTCATCCAATGAGAGCAGCTGTGCTTCCAGCCTCCGCTGGCAGCAGCCAATAAGCAACTGGCAACGCAGGATCTACGGCCATTGGCCCAAAGGGTGGTGGGTTCACCAGGGCTGAACCAATAATAGCCTTCCTGTGCCTGGAGATTGAAGGGCAAGGTGGTGTGATCGTCGACATGTCTGCCTGTGGATTTCTGCTGAAGCGCTTCCTTTGAACCAGGGTGGTTGAAGTGTCAACATGCAGATGTCCCAGTGGGACCTGTCCCCGTAATTTTGCGTCAAAATAAGAGGAGGCTGCTTGGCATTTAAGGGAACTAAGGTGACTCCTTCCTCTACCTCAAGTGATTTGATGGGAAGACATAGGGTAATGGTAATGCACTCTAACACTCAATGTGTTTTTCTCTTTGGCACATGGGCATTTTTCCTTTCTTTGTTTAGTTTTCCTACAGGTACATGCTGAATTTCAAAGTGGTTGGTGATTATCCAAGTGCTTTCCATTTAATTGATTTCCAGCTTCCTATATATCTGTGAACGGAGAACACACTGTAGGGCTGGGTTGCGGGGCTTCATCCTTTGAAATTTGTTACAGGTTGCATGAAAACCCACTATTTCGTTATGATTCCCCTGTGTTCCCTGTGAACTCTTAAAATAAATTCTAAATGACATTTGATTTGATTGTAGAAGCCGGTGAATGGTGTCACTCTGAGCCAAACAGTGAGACAAAAGCTCGGTAAACTACAGCAATCCAACCTTTTCTTGAGCCCATTAGATGAGAGATGAAGCCAAAGGGATATGGAAAGGGATGGGGGACTTGCTGCATAAATACCCAAGGAAAGCTACCATAAAATTAAGTGCCAGTAAATCCCTGTGGGTGGTCCTTCGAAATGGACATTTACATGGGGAACTGAAGTTTGGAAGCCAAAATCTCTTTTCAGAGCCATATGCCTTTTCAGAGAAAGGACTGTGGACCATTTAGAAAAATAAAATCCTGTTTCACGAAGTCACTTAATTTCTATCCTGCTGATTGCTGCTGATTCAAAAGGTCCTTTTTGTCCACATGACTTACAGTGGTATTTCAAAGTTATTCATGCACATTGGTGTCATACATATCATGTTATTTAAAAAGTCATTTTAAGCCCGCGAATCCAGAGGAGCTTGGGAAGATGGCAGAGTAGGAGGAGCCTGAGCTCACCCCGTCCCACATTTAAAACTAGATATCATCCAGAAAAATTAAATAAACCAGAGAGCACCCCAAGGACTGGAAGAAGAAACCCCACAACTAAATATAGGAAGGAAGCTGCATCTGAAAGGTTAGGAAGGTCAGAAACGTAGAGGGAGGGTGCCCACAGGAAGGAGGGAGTTGTGCATGGGGAGAGGGCAGAGAAATGGGCCCTCGAACCAGGGAGCTCACACGGGGGAAGCTAATACCCATACTGTTTGGCTGTGTAAACCAGAAAGGCTGAATACCCTGAGTTTGAAAAACCAGTGGGTCTTAGGGCCTGGAGCTTTGAAAGTCAGCTGACTCTGCACTGATCTAACACTGTGTGTTAACCAACTGGAATTAAAACAAAAACTTAAAAAAAAAAGAATGGGAATCCATTAGGATATGTGTGATGTGTGTCG
>NW_027403472.1:0-2848 GCF_003265705.2 Callorhinus ursinus
GGGGATAAATGGGCAGGGGGGCCTTCTGGTTCGGGGACTCCTTTGGGGAATGAGATATTCTGCAGCAATGTTCTGGGGTGTGGTGGCACAGCATTGGGCATGTACTTAATGCTCATGACATGTTCAATTGAAAACAAGTAATTTTATTTAAAACAAATAATAAACAGTATACAGAACATGAAAAGATAAAATAACAGTTAATATGAACCAGAGAGAAAGAACATCGGGGGAGGGGATGAAACACTCTGGCGAGGCGTCGGGGTCCGGCGATGGTACAAGGAGCTCTCCCTGCAGGGCTGTGGGCTCTGCATGTGGCTCTGGGAGCCCTGCAGGAGCAGGAGTAGGGGCAGGGGTTAGGATAGGGGCAGGGCTGGGTGTAAGAGCAGGGCCAGGGGCAGGGGCAGGGGCAGGGGCAGGGAGAGCGGCTCTGGCAGGGGCAGGAACTATGGCAGGGGCTGGGGCAGGAGCAGGAGCAGGTGCCAGTTATTCCTGGTCCACGCCAGGCTCTCCGTGGGCGGGTGCTTGGTTACCTGTCAGCTCCTGGTGTCCTCCTGAAGTTGCTGTAGGCACCACCCCTCCCCCCAGAGCTACTGATGGAGTTGGAGCCAGCTCTAGCTCCTCAGAGGGTGGAGCAGCTGTGAAAAGAGAAAAGCTCACCTCTGTGCCTACTCTCCATGGGCTTTTGCAGAGACAGAGCCCAGCCCAGGGCCTCCCAGAGAAGCCATAGCCGGGAAGGAACCCTTACAGGGACGTCTCCCCGACTGCAGTCCACCCGCTGTGTGCTCTGAGCCCAGGCTTGCTCCTGGCCGCACACCAGCCTCTGTGGGCTCCTCCCTGTGGGGCCAGGAGCGACCCATCCCCACACACCACAAACACCCAGCCCCAGCCGTCTCACCCTCAGCCTTGGCCTCCGTGGGCTCTGGCTCCTGGACCACTGTCCGGTGGACAACCACCTGGGACAGTGGTCTGGGTGGTGTAGGAGGTCTTCCCCTACAATCCCCAGCATCTGCTCCGGGGGACCCCTGTGGGATCACCCC
The DNA here is from genome assembly GCF_003265705.2 of Callorhinus ursinus. Classification (NCBI taxonomy): domain Eukaryota; kingdom Metazoa; phylum Chordata; class Mammalia; order Carnivora; family Otariidae; genus Callorhinus; species Callorhinus ursinus. The sequence goes on from NW_027403472.1 coordinate 1,038, forward strand.
CTCTGTCGAGGAGATGGAGGGCGTGTCCAGCAGCCTCCTCTCCATGTCCTCCGTGGCCTTCTGCAAAGACAGGGACCAGTAGCCGGCCCCGACGCATCACAGCCCTGCCCGGTCATCCGCACTGTCCTCCTGCCCAGTCCCCCTGCTGCTCCCAGATCAGACACACACCTGTGCGTGCACAGCCCTGCACCTGGGATGCAGTGACCCATCCCTGCAGGGCTATCGGGATAAACTTTGGGCAGAAGGGGCAGCGCCCGCACACCCCATCCCACACAGCCAGCCTTGACCTTGAACATGACCTCCTGCTCGGGGTGCCCCACCCCGCATGACCCCTCTTTACACACACACTCACACGCACACACACAGACACACACCCCCATCCACACACGTGCACTCACACACACACAGACACAGACACACAGACACACACCCCCATCCACACACATGCATACACACACACACACAGGGAGGGCACCTGGGGCTACACAGGTCATCAGAGTGAGTGGGGCTGCGTGGCTGGCTCTGGGCCTCCTGGTGTCACCTTTCTGTGCTTCCGACCAAATGGCCAGAGGCGGTGGGGAGCCCTGACACAAAATCCCCAGCGGGTGACAGCATCGGCAGGGCGCGCTTTCCTCCAACTGCAGCCTCTGGACCTCGGCAGGCAACATGTGAACATCTTGGTTTGAGGATCTCCAACAAAATGAGCTGGGCAGGGGGCTGTCTGTGGAATGTGGGTGCCTGGTTACCGGGGTTCCAAATTCTGTTGGGCTCTGTTGTCAAGGAATTGAGGTCACCACTGCCTGGGGTCCACTTTCCCAACTTCCTCCTCACACAAGAGCCCCCCGAGGGACTCCCTCCCCCACTGCTCAATGATAACTCTCCCCCCATGCCCCATCCACACAGTGACACCCACACAACCCACCCACAGCCCCCGGGAGGCCTGGGTGCAGCTGGTGTCTCTGCTGTGATGGCACAGAGCTGGGTTCAGAACTGGTTCCTGTGCGTGCCCAGAGCTGTAACCCTGGAAAGACCCCGGGCCTCTCAGGGCCTCCCCAGGCTCCCCGTCTGCACATCGGGGTATTCTGGTTTCTACATCTAGGGATGCCATCAGGGGTAGGACCTCTACACATGTTCCGTGCCTGCTATCACAGGAGGCTGGTGCATACTTGGCAATGCAAGGATGAGCCAGGGGCTAGGCTTGGCATGAAACACAGCTCAGAGGGACGTGAATCTGTTCCGGGGTCCAGGCAAAGCCACCCGCCTCCTGCCTGTGTCCGAGCCCCCGTGGGAAGGTAGTAATGAACTGATTCTGACCTTGTCCTCTCACAACACAGACTTCCAGGTGCTCCCATTAAGGTTAGGCTCAGGTCCCAGGGCCTCGTCTGTGCCCGTGTGCTGGGCAGTCCCCACAGTGGCCCCGGGCACTCCTGAATCCTGGTCACACATCCCTGTGGAATCCCCTCCCCTCCAGGGTGGATGGCCTGTGTGACGGCGCTCTCAGGAATGGAATGGGACAAAATGCCGGGATGTCATTTCCAAACTGAAGGACTCTGTGACTTCTCCTGGTTCCCTCTGTCCTGTGTTCATTCTCTGTCTCCTTCTCTGTCTCTGAGTCTGTGTCTCTCCCAGGAGCAGGATCTGTGGGTTCCATGGGCGATGTGAGAACCCTCAGGAGCCTCCCTTGTCCCTGTTTCCCTCTCCGGTCCCGGTGCTCCATTCCTACCTAAGGCCTCCTCACCCTGACCAGAGCAGTGATTCTGGATTCTCTTCCAAATGGGGACCCTGAGGCTGCAACAAGGAGGGCCCTGACC
>NW_027403473.1:0-1361 GCF_003265705.2 Callorhinus ursinus
AGTTTCATCTAGGCAACTGAGGGATATTCTCACTCTTACTCTGTGGGATGGTTTAGGCAAATGATAAGTATTTTTCTAAAAAGCAGAATTCATAATGAGTTTTATTGCTAGGAACAGTAACAAGATGATTTGACAGTGGCTAAATCTGTGTACGTGGTAAAAGCCTGACTCCTGAGCATTCGGGAATAACAGACCTAAGATGTGTGTAGGCACAAGTTCTAATTGTGAATTTGATGCATATGTGAAATTTTTTAAAAGATTTATTTATTTATTTATTTATTTATTTATTTATTTATTTATTTGAGAGAGAGATAGCAAGAGAGAGAGCATGAGCGGAGAGAAGACGCAGAGGCAGAGGGAGAAGCAGGCTCCCCACTGAGCAAGAAGACCGATGTGGGACTTGATCCCAGGACCCCAAGATCATGACCTGAGCCGAAGGCAGACGTTTAACCAACTGAGCCACTCAGGGAACCCCAATATAAGAAATCTTATATTTACAAGGAAAAAACTGATCCCAATGAATATAATTTTAGTACATTTTAAATGGAAGTGGAAAAAATAGAGGTAGTTCTTCTTTAAAGTGTAGAAAACTCATCAAGAAACAGAAATTAGCCTAATGGACTTTTCTGCTGAAACTATATTCTTAGTAAAGAATTGTCAGTGACCTGCGTCTGGCCACTATAGTTGGGCCTGTGTACTTCTCTTGGGTAGGTATTCAGATAGTGGAATGGCTGGGTTATATGGCAGGTGTAAGTTTTGACATATGAATGCACCCAGGAAACCAGCACCAAAATCAACATAGTGAGCCTGTCCACACTCCAAAGACTTCCTTGGGGTACTCTGTAATGCCTCCAGCCCCTTCACTCCCTGGCCATAGCACCTTCTGCTCTGTTTCTCTCACTATGTATCTGTTTGCATTTAAAAAAAATTAATAAATGCAATCATACAGCGAGTGCTCTTTTATTTTTGGTGTAGGTTCTTTCACTCAGCATAAACATTTTGAAGTTTATCCATGTGGCAGTGTGTTCCAGTCCTTGTGTACTGGACAGTCCTTGTGTCTAGTCCTTGTTGCCACCCAGCGCTCCACTATGTGACTGCCCCACAATTTGTTTCTCTAACCAGGTGACGGACTTTACAGTTTAAGTTCATTAGAAATAAAGCAGCTATGAGCATTTGTACACAAGTCTTTGTGTGGGCATATGCTTTCATGTTTCCTGGCTAAGTACCTACACGCAGGATCATATGGTATGTGTATGGTGAGCACTTTTAAAACCTGCCAAATCGTGTCTTCAAGGCAGTTTCCACACTCTACATCCCCGTCAGCAGTATCTGAGAGTTCCAGTTCCTCCAGCTCCTTGCCA
>NW_027403473.1:1461-2848 GCF_003265705.2 Callorhinus ursinus
AGCATAAACATTTTGAAGTTTATCCATGTGGCAGTGTGTTCCAGTCCTTGTGGACTGGATAGTCCTTGTGTCTAGTCCTTGTTGCCACCCAGCGCTCCACTATGTGACTGCCCCACAATTTGTTTCTCTAACCAGGTGACGGACTTTACAGTTTAAGTTCATTAGAAATAAAGCAGCTATGAGCATTTGTACACAAGTCTTTGTGTGGGCATATGCTTTCATGTTTCCTGGCTAAGTACCTACACGCAGGATCATATGGTACGTGTATGGTGAGCACTTTTAAAACCTGCCAAATCGTGTCTTCAAGGCAGTTTCAACACTCTACATCCCCGTCAGCAGTATCTGAGAGTTCCAGTTCCTCCATCTCCTTGCCAACACTTGGTGTGCTCCGTCTTTTTGTTTTAATTTAATCATTAAAAAGAATTTAAAAGATTTTATTTATTTATTTGAGAGAGAGAGAGCACAAGCGAGTACAAGCAGGGGTAGGGGCAGAGGGACAGGGAGAAGCAGACTCCTCGCTGAGCAAGGGAGCCCGACATGGGGCTTGATCCCAGGACCCGGGGATCATGACCTGAGCCGAAGGCAGTCACTTAACCACCTAGGCACCGAGGCGCCCCGAATTTAGCCATTCTTATAGGGGTGTAATAATATGTCATATGTTGTGTTTTTATCCACAAGTGTAGTCTATATATATATTTAAAGCATTCGAAATGAATATTGTTAAGATTTATCATGAGGTAATAGGGCAGTAACTTTTGACAGTAGCAAAATGTGGGAGTGCACATAGGGAAAGGAGGAAGTAGAAATAAGCATAAAATTAATTCATTCAAACAGAATTTGGATTTTTGAAGCATCACAAACATCAATGGAAAACATCTGAAAGACATATCAATAGCAACTGTCATAGAACAATTTCTCCATTAAGCCAGGTCTATCCTATATAAAGATATCCCAAAGTATCCAAACTCCCAGAGCTGCCCTGTCTGCTGAAGTTACTACACCCAAATAGAACACTTTATATTTAAAACAAAATCCTCAGGGTGCGCGACTGGCTCAGTCAGTAGAGTGTGTGACACTTGATCTTGGGGTCATGAGTTCAAGCCCCATGTTACATTGTAGAGATTACTCTTTAAAAAGATACTAAAAAAAAAAAATTTAGCACAAGTCAACAATTTGCCCACAGTCACTTCCTCCTCCACTTTTAGGGTGATGATAAGTTGCTCTTCACAATAGGCATCATGTGCCACCTTATTGACCTTTATAAGGTTTCTTTATTTCCAATATATGCTTTGAACTTGCCCCAATAATTCTTTCTCTCCAAAGCTCTCGAGAACCCCAGTTTTGATCTGCATGCTCAGTGAGAATTCATTCATATCGATGATATTTT
>NW_027403474.1:0-2848 GCF_003265705.2 Callorhinus ursinus
ACAGACTCCATCAGCTTGGAAATGACATCCCGGCCTTTTGTGCCACTCTCTTCCTGAGAGCGCCGTCACATAGGCCATTCACCCCGGATTGGAGGGGATTCCACAGGGATGTGTGACCAGGACTCAGGTGTGCCAGGAGCCACTGTGGGGATTGCCCGTCACATGGGCACACACGAGGCCAAAGGACCTGAGCCTAACCCTAATGGGAGCCCCTGGAAGACTGTGTTGTGAGAGGACAAGTTCAGAATCCATTCATTACTAACTTCCCACATGGACTGAGACACAGGAAGGACGGTGGTGGCTTTGCCTGGACGCCAGCGCAGATTCAACCCCACTGAGCTGTGTTCCATGCCAAGCCCAGGCCCGGGCTCATCCTTGCATTGCCAACGTTTGAATCAGACTCCTGTGATAGCAGGCACGGAACATGTGTAGAGGTCCCGAACCTAACCCTAAACCATACCCTAACCCGTACCCTAAACCTAAACCGTACCCTACACCTAACGCATGCCCTAAACTGTACCATAACTCTAACCATAAACCTGGGTCAACTAGAGAAAAGAGGAAATCCCCGGAGGTCTGGCGTTCATGAGATATTTGCCCTCCAGTCCTGACATGAACATCACACTGTGCCTACTGGAGCTGCTGCTTTCTCTGAACACTGACATCCTGTGAAATGATGCATCACTCACTCCCAGCCTGATGTTCAAAACATTGAGGCTCCTAGATCCACAGCAGATAAGTGCTGTCAGGTGGGGATAAGTAGGTCCTCTGACCTATGGCCTGCACACCCGCTTCAATTCCTAGGAGATGGGGAAACACACACTTGCCTTTTAAGTAGTAATTATCTTCATTCAAAAGTGGACCGATGACTTTGACATTTTTGAAAAAGCGAAATACCTCTTCCAAATGAACACCTCAAATCATCTGTTCTTACTGCAACTTGAGTGGGATCTGGTTGACTCGGGCCTCCAGGCCCCCACCTGGAGGATCCTCCGGTACCAACCTGACAGCCCATGACCAACATCCCTGGAGGCACAATGCTGCATTTGGGGGATGACTCTGGGGCTTCTTGCCAACGCACCTGTGACTGGGGAATTGGGAACATGGAGGCCCTCCCAGACAAACCCAACGGACCATAATCACATTCCCTTGGCAACACGGGGCAAAATGCTGAAATTGGGGGATGGTTCCGGGGCTTATGTTACCGAAACTGTGCCTAGGGGGCAGGGACCTGTAGGACCCTCCCAGAAAATCATAAAGGACCATTTCCATCATCCCCCTGAGGAATGGGGCAAAATGCTGAAGTTGGAGGATGGCTCTGCGGCTTGTTGCCACCACACTTCTGCCTGGGGGAACAGGAATCTGGGGGACCCTCGCAGACGAACCTGAGGGACCATGACCACCATCCCTGAGGACATGGGACACAATGCTCAGTTGGAGACCCTAGGTCTTGAAACCAGCAGGAACGGAGCTCCAAGGGCAGATTGGAGACTCCAGGAGGATTTCTATCCAAGGAAAGGGGGCCCACTGGAGGGCACAGAAGCAGCAATCCCCACCGATCCGCAGGCCATTTGAACAGGATGACCTACTGCACATACTTAGCACGTTGTCCGTCTTCGTGTGCGGACAATGACCGGCCCACTCAGGGCTGTTGTACTTCCAGAGGAAGACTAGAAACTTACCAGTGCTTTCTCGTGCATCAGAGGACGAAAGCCCAAAGAAGCAGAGGATATCCATCTTCCTCTGGATTCGGGGAAGGCAGCCACTGTCCTGGGGCGGGATCCGGTCAGGAGTGTGTTCTTTCTGAAGTCCCTGCCTTAGGTGGGTGTTGCTATGCCTAAAAATGGCACACTCAGCCCCAGAGGGCTTGGATCTCCATCCCCGACTCCCTGTGTTCCCAGTCTGAGGAAAATGTTTTCTAACCCCTAGAGGTCTTTCTCAGCAGAGCACAGAATCCTGGCTTGGGAGGCTGAGCTCCTGGCTACGCAGAACTTTGCAGATCACTGGGCCACCAGTCTGGAGACCAAGGTCAGGGCCCTCCTTGTTGCAGCCTCAGTGTCCCCATGTGGAAAAGGATCCAGAATCACTGCTCTGGTCAGGGTGAGGGGGACTTAGGAAGGAATGGAGCACCAGGACCGGAGAGGGATACAGCGACAAGGGAGGCTTCTGAGGTTTCCCACATCGCCCATGGAACCCACAGTTCCTGCTCCTGTGAGAGACACAGACACAGAGACAGAGAAGGAGACAGAGAATGAACACAGGACAGAGGGAACCAGTAGAAGTCACAGACTCCATCAGCTTGGAAATGACATCCCGGCCTTTTGTGCCACTCTCTTCCTGAGAGCGCCGTCACATAGACCATTCACCCCCGAGGGGAGGGGATTCCACAGGGATGTGTGACCAGGACTCAGGTGTGCCAGGAGCCACTTTGGGGAGTGCCCGTCACATGGGCACACACGAGGCCCAAGGACCTGAGCCTAACCCTAATGGGAGCCCCTGGAAGTCTGTGTTGTGAGAGGAGAAGTTCAGAATCCGTTCATTACTAACTTCCCACGTGGACTGAGACACAGGAAGGACGGTGGTGGCTTTGCCTGGACGCCAGCGCAGATTCAAGCCCCTCTGAGCTGTGTTCCATGCAAAGCCCAGGCCCGGGCTCATCCTTGCATTGCCAAGTTTGAATCAGACTCCTGTGATAGCAGGCACGGAACATGTGTAGAGGTCCCGAACATAACCCTAAACCATACCCTAAACCGTACCCTACACCTATACCGTACCCTACACCTAATGCATGCCCTAAACCGTACCATAACTCTAACCATAAACCTGGGTCAACTAGAGAAAAGAGGAA
>NW_027403475.1:0-2847 GCF_003265705.2 Callorhinus ursinus
ATTAGATTGGCAACAGACCTATCCACAGAGACCTGGCAGGCCAGAAAGGACTGGCAAAATATCTTCAGAGCACTGAACGAGAAAAATATGCAGCCAAGAATATTATATTGAGCTAGGCTGTCATTGAAAATTGAAGGAGAGATAAAAAGCTTCCAGGACAAACAAAAACTAAAGGAATCTGCAAACACAAAACCAGCCCTCAAAGAAATATTGAAAGGGGTCCTCTAAGCAAAGAGAGAGCCTAAAAGCAGCACAGATCAGAAAGGAACACAGACAATATACAGTCACAGTCACCTTACAGGCAATACAATGGCACTAAATTCATACCTTTCAATAGTTACCCTGAATGTAAATGGGCTAAATGCCCCAATCAAAAGACACAGCATATCAGGTTGGATTAAAAAACAAGACCCATCCATATGCTGTCTGCAAGAGACTCATTCTAGACCCAAAGACACCCCCAGATTGAAAGTGAGGGGGTGGAAAACCATTTACCATGCTAACGGAAACCAAAAGAAAGCTGGGGTGGCAATCCTTGTATCAGACAACTTAGATTTTAAATCAAAGACTGTAATAAGAGATGAGGAAGGACACTATATCCTACTTAAAGGGTCTATCCAACAAGAAGATCTAACAATTGTAAATATCTATGCCCCGAACATGGGAGCAGCCAATTATATAAGGCAATTAATAACAAAAGCAAAGAAACACATTGACAACAATACAATAATAGTGGGGGACTTTAACACCCCCCTGACTGAAATGGACAGATCATCTAAGCAAAAGATCAACAAGGAAATAAAGACTTTAAATGACACACTGGACCAAATGGACTTCACAGACATATTCAGAACATTCCATCCCAAAGCAACGGAATACACATTCTTCTCTAGTGCCCATGGAACATTCTCCAGAATTGATCACATCCTAGGTCACAAATCAGGTCTCAACCGGTACCAAAAGATTGGGATCATTCCCTGCATATTTTCAGACCACAATGCTTTGAAACTAGAACTCAACCACAAGAGGAAAGTCGGAAAGAACTCAAATACATGGAGGCTAAAGAGCATCCTACTAAAGAATGAATGGGTCAACCAAGAAATTAAAGAAGAATTAAAAAAATTCATGGAAACCAATGAAAATGAAAACACAACTGTTCAAAATCTTTGGGATACAGCAAAGGCGGTCCTGAGAGGAAAGTATATAGCAATACAAGCCTTTCTCAAGAAACAAGAAAGGTCTCAAATACACAACCTAACCCTACACCTAAAGGAGCTGGAGAAAGAACAGCAAATAAAGCCTAAACCCAGCAGGAGAAGAGAAATCATAAAGATCAGAGCAGAAATCAATGAACTAGAAACCAAAAGAACAGTAGAACAGATCAACGAAACTAGGAGCTGGTTCTTTGAAAGAATTAACAAGATTGATAAACCCCTGGCCAGACTGATCAAAAAGAAAAGAGAAATGACCCAAATCAACAAAATCATGAATGAAAGAGGAGAGATCACAACCAACACCAAAGAAATACAAACAATTATAAGAACATATTATGAGCAACTCTATGCCAGCAAATTAGATAACCTGGAAGAAATGGGTGCATTCCTAGAGATGTATCAACTACCAAAACCGAACCAGGAAGAAATAGAAAACCTGAACAGACCTATAACCACTAAGGAAATTGAAGCAGTCATCAAAAATCTCCCAAGAAACAAAAGCCCAGGGCCAGATGGCTTCCCAGGGGAATTCTATCAGACATTTCAAGAAGAATTAATACCTATTCTCCTGAAACTGTTCCAAAAAATAGAAATGGAAGGGAAACTTCCAAACTCATTTTATGAGGCCAGCATTACCTTGATCCCAAAACCAGACAAAGACCCCATCAAAAAAGAGAATTACAGACCAATATCCTTGATGAACATGGATGCAAAAATTCTCACCAAAATACTAGCCAATAGGATCCAACAGTACATTAAAAGGATTATTAACCATGACCAAGTGGGATTTATCCCTGGGCTGCAAGGCTGGTTCAACATCCGCAAATCAATCAACGTGATACATTAACAAAAGAAAGAACAAGAATCATATGGTCCCCTCAACAGATTCAGAAAAAGTATCTGACAAAGTACAGCATCCTTTCTTGATCAAAACTCTTCAGAGGATAGGGTTAGAGGGTACATACCTCAATATCATAAAAGCCATCTATGAAAAACCTACAGCGAATATCATTCTCAATGGGGAAAAGCTGAGAGCTTTACCCCTAAGGTCAGGAACGCGGCAGGGATGTCCACTATCACCACTGCTATTCAACATAGTATTAGAAGTCCTGGCCACAGCAATCAGACAACAAAAAGAAATCAAAGGCATCCAAATCGGGAAAGAGGAAGTCAAACTCTCACTCTTTGCCCATCATATGATACTGTATGTGGAAAACCCAAAAGACTCCACCACAAAACTGCTAGAACTCATATAGGAATTCAGTCAAGTAGCAGGATATAAAATCAATGCACAGAAATCAGTGGCATTCCTATACACCAACAAAACAGAAGAGAGACAAATCAAGGAGTCGATCCCATTTACAATTGCACCCAAAACCATAAGATACCTAGGAATAAATTTAACCAAAGAAGCAAAGGATGTGTACTCAGAAAACTATAAAATACTCATGAAAGAAATTGAAGAAGACACAAAGAAATGGAAAAATGTTCCATGCTCACGGATTGGGAGAACCAACATTGTGAAGATGTCAATGCTACCTAGAGCAATCTACACATTCAATGAAATCCCCATCAAAATACCATCCACTTTTTTCAAAGAAATGGAACAAATAATCCTAAAATTTGTATGGAA
>NW_027403476.1:0-2846 GCF_003265705.2 Callorhinus ursinus
GGAAAGAACTCAAATACATGGAGGCTAAAGAGCATCCTACTAAAGAACGAATGGGTCAACCAGGAAATTAAAGAAGAATTAAAAAAATTCATGGAAACCAATGAAAATGAAAACACAACTGTTCAAAATCTTTGGGATGCAGCAAAGGCAGTCCTGAGAGGAAAGTATATAGCAATACAAGCCTTTCTCAAGAAACAAGAAAGGTCTGAAATACACAACCTAACCCTACACCTTAAGGAGCTGGAGAAAGAACAGCAAATAATGCCTAAACCCAGCAGGAGAAGAGAAATAATAAAGATCAGAGCAGAAATCAATGAAATAGAAACCAAAAGAACAGTAGAATAGATCAACGAAACCAGGAGCTGGTTCTTTGAAAGAATGAACAAGATTGATAAACCCCTGGCCAGACTTATCAAAAAGAAAAGAGAAAGGACCCAAATCCACAAAATCATGAATGAAAGAGGAGAGATCACAACCAACACCAAAGAAATATAAACAATTATAAGAACATATTATGAGCAACTCTATGCCAGCAAATTAGATAACCTGGAAGAAATGGGTGCATTCCTAGAGCTGTATCAACTACCAAAACTGAACCAGGAAGAAATAGAAAATCTGAACAGACCTATAACCACTAAGGAAATTGAAGTCATCAAAAATCTCCCAAGAAACAAAAGCCCAGGGCCAGATGGCTTCCCAGGGGAATTCTATCAGACATTTAAAGAAGAATTAATACCTATTCTCCTGAAACTCTTCCAAAAAATAGAAATGGAAGCAAAACTTCCAAACTCATTTTATGAGGTCACCATTACCTTGATCCCAAAACCAGACAAAGACCCCATCAAAAAGGAGAATTACAGACCAATATCCTTGATGAACATGGATGCAAAAATTCTCACCAAAATACTAGCCAATAGGATCCAACAGTACATTAAAAGGATTATTCACTATGACCAAGTGGGATTTATCCCTGGGCTGCAAGGCTGGTTCAACATCCATAAATCAATCAACGTGATACAATACATTAACAAAAGAAAGAACAAGAATCGTATGATCCTCTCAATAGATGCAGAAAAAGCATTTGACAGAGTACAGCATCCTTTCTTGATCCAAACTCTTCAGAGTATAGGGATAGAGGGTACATACCTCAATATCATAAAAGCCATCTATGGAAAAACCTACAGCGAATATCATTCTCAATGGGGAAAAGCTGAGAGCTTTTCTCCTAAGGTCGGGAACACGGCAGGGATGTCCACTCTCACCACTGCTATTCAACATAGTGTTAGAAGTCCTAGCCACAGCAATCAGACAACAAAAAGAAATCAAAGGCATCCAAATCGGCAAAGAGGAAGTCAAACTCTCACTCTTTGCAGACGATATCATACTGTAGGTGGAAAACCCAAAAGACTCCACCCCAAAACTGCTAGAACTCATACCGGAATTCAGTAAAGTGGCAGGATATAAAATCAATGCACAGAAATCAGTGGCATTCCTATACACCAACAAGACAGAAGAGAGACAAATCAAGGAGTCGATCCCATTTACAATTGCACCCAAAACCATAAGATACCTAGGAATAAATTTAACCAAAGAGGCAAAGGATCTGTACTCAGAAAACTATAAAATACTCATGAAAGAAATTGAAGACGAAACAAAGAAATGGAAAAACGTTCCATGCTCATGGATTGGAAGGACATTGTGAAAATGTCAATGCTACCTAGAGCAATCTACACATTCAATGCAATCCCCATCAAAATACCATCCACTTTCTCCAAAGAAATGGAACAAATAATCCTAAAATTTGTATGGAACCAGAAGAGACCCCGAATAGCCAGAGGAATATTGAAAAAGCAAAGCAAAGCTGGCGGCATCACAATTCCGGACTTCCAGCTCTATTACAAAGCTGTCATCACCAAGACAGTATGGTACTGGCACAAAAACAGACACATAGATCAATGGAACAGAATCGAGAGCCCAGAAATGGACCCTCAACTCTATGGTCAACTCATCTTTGACAAAGCAGGAAAGAATGTCCAATGGAAAAAAGACAGTCTCTTCAACAAATGGTGTTGGGAAAATTGGACAGCCACATGCAGAAGAATGAAACTGGACCAATTCCTTCCACCACACACAAAAATAGACTCCAAATGGTTGAAAGACCTCAATGTGAGACAGGAGTCCATCAAAATCCTAAAGGAGAACACGGGCAGCAACCTCTTCAATCTCAGCTGCAGCAACTTCTTCCTAGAAACATCGCCAAAGGCAAGGGAAGCCAGGGCAAAAATGAACTATTGGGATTTCATCAAGATAAAAAGCTTTTGCACAGCAAAAGAAACAGTCCACAAAACCAAAAGACAACTGACAGAATGGGAGAAAATATTTGCAAATGACATATCAGATAAAGGGCTAGTATCCAAAATCTATCAAGAACTTATCAAACTCAACACCCAAAGAACAAATGATCCAATCAAGAAATGGGCAGAAGACATGAACAGACATTTTTCCAAAGACGACATCCAAATGGCCAACAGACACATGAAAAAGTGCTCAACATCGCTCGGCATCAGGGAAATCCAAATCAAAACCTCAGTGAGATACCACCTCACTCCAGTCAGAATGGCTAAAATTAACAAGTCAGGAAACGACAGATGTTGGCGGGGATGTGGAGAAAGGGGAACCCTCCTACACTGTTGGTGGGAATGCAAGCTGGTGCAGCCACTCTGGAAAACAGTATGGAGGTGTCTCAAACAGTTGAAAATAGAGCTACCATACGATCCAGCAATTGCACTACTGGGTATTTACCCCAAAGATACAAACGTAGGGATCCGAAGGGGTACGTGCACCCC
>NW_027403477.1:0-2846 GCF_003265705.2 Callorhinus ursinus
CATAAAATTTGGCAACTTACATGAAATAAACTCTTTGAAAAACACAAATTTCCAATGAACAAAAATTCCGATTAACTCTACTATCTACTTCAGAAATTCAATTTTCAATTAAACACCTTCCCACAAAGTTAACTTGTAACTCAGATAGTTTCAAGGGGAGTAAGTTCAATAGAAAAAAAATTAATAAATAACACCAATCTTACACCAACTACTTCAACAAATACAGGAGGCAAAAAGACTTCCCAACTCATTTTATGAGGCCAGCAAACCCCTAGGTAATAAACCAAATGCATTACAATAAAAACAAAACACAAATACAAACAAAAGCAACAAAATCAATATTCCTCGTGAATATAGGCACAAAAGTCCTCCCCAAAATATTAGCAAATCAAATACTGCAATATATGAAGGGGACACTTTGCATGAACAAATGTGATTTGGTTTACCCCAGGAATATGAAGTTGATACAATCATTCAGTCCATACAGATCATCCTATTAACAGATGACAAAGAAAAATCACACAATCATGTCAATAAACAGAAAAACTTCTGAAAAATCCAATCCCCATTTATGATAAAGCCTCTCAGCAAACTAGGAATAGAAAGAATTTCCTCAATCTGATATGGGTAATGTAAAAAGAACCTACAGCTACCGTCACACATGATGTTAAAAGGTTACGTGTTCCCCGAGATTGAAAGAAGACCAGGATGAATGGTTTCACCCCTTCTGTTCAACAGTGCATTAGAGATCACAGCCGGTGTGATATCGCAAGCAGAAGAAAGAGAAGGCTGTCTACTACGCACACTTGCATGAAAGAGCAATACTGTCTTCTTTGCACATGGTATAGTCGTGTAGAGAGAGCATTCGAGGGAATTACACAAAAGCCACTAAAAAGACATGAATAGACATTTCACCAAGGAGGATACACAGATGGTCAACAAGCACAAGAAACAATGTTCAGGGGATGCCTGGGCAGCTCAGTCAGTGAAGCATGCGACTCTTGGTTTCGGCTCAGGTCATGATCTCGGGTTGTGGGACTGAGCCCCGTGTCAGGCTCTGCACTCAGCATGTAGTCTGCTTCGGATTCTCTCTCCCTCTCCCTCCTGCTTGCTCTCTCTCAAATAAATAAAAATCTTAAAAAAAAACAAAACAGAACAAAAAAACTGTTCAGCCTTGCTAGCCATTACAGAAACACAAACTCAAATGAGGTATCACCATGCACTTACCGAGATTACTAAAATTAAAAAATGACACCACCAAATATTAGCAAGGCTGTGGAGAAACTCGGGCACTCATGCATTGTTGGTGGGAGTGTTTCATGGTATAGCGACTCTGAAAAGCACCGTGGCAGTTTCTGCTTCTGCATGCACACTCTCCCACACATCCCTGACTTGGGACTTAATGACTTACTAGCTTCCCACTTGTTCCTGTCCACTGTGAAGTGGACAAAGGTCAGCTGCTTAGTGAGAAAGAGTCAATGTCAACCTCAACTATTACCTTCATCAGCTGGTCCAATAGAATCTGCTTTCCCTCATTCACAATCAATCAATAAGTTGTACTAACCCACATCATATAAGTTATACATAATATCCTACAGAATTTAAACAAACCGTCCCAGAACACTGAGAAGACTGAAAACAAATCATCTGAGTGGTGGGCCACCTTGCATTGACTCAGAAACTGATCTAGAACAGCAGTTTGGACAATTTTCAAAAGCAACTTCTGATCTGAGGAATGATGGAGACCATAGATGTACAAGAGATACAAAATTATTTCTGTGTCTAAGAAAGGAACAATTAAAAACAGGACATACTTTGCATATATCTGGTGGGTTTTTTTTTTAAAGATTTTATTTATTTATTCATAAGAGACAAAGAGAGAGAGAGAGAGGAGGAGGGAGAAGCAGGCTCCCAAGGAGCAGGGAGCCTGATGTGGGACTCGATCCCAGGACCCCGGGATCATGACCTGAGCTGAAGGCAGACGCCCAACCATCTGAGCCACCCAGGCGCTCGCCTGTATCTGGTTTTATCAACTCAATACGATACACCACATGAGCATATATGTAATTTTTTAACTGGCAAACACCAATACAAAGCGGGCAAAAGAGAAGGGTAAACCAACAAATAAATACAAATTTCTAATGAACATGTGGTGGAAAATTTCAACCATCCTGGAACAAAGAGGTACAAATGAAAACAATGAATGCTCTAAATGTTCTCTATCAGAGATTTTTTTCTTCAATAGTTATTTTAAGTGTTTTGAAGCACATTCACCAATAATCACATTCTGCTGGTTACAGGGGTTTGGGCACAACTCTTCTGAGATGACCTACCATGAGCTGAAATCACATGTGTTCCTTCACACACCCCCTGTTCTACTTTTCAGAATTTACCTGAAAAAGGAAGACTTGCTATTTACATGCCGCCTCTTAATGTTTATATATTTAAAAAAGCCAAAAACTAGGAGTTGCCTACTTGCTCCCACCCATGACAGAGGTGCCCAAGGTTAGCTGATGAGCCGAGAGGGGTCATTCTCCAGCTCAGGGGTTAGGAAACCAAGACCTGGGGTTCAAATCTGACAACCTGCACTCTCTTCTGCATCACCCTTGGGGTAAGAATGGTTGTTGTTGTTGTTGATTTTTTTTAATCTTTAAAGGGTCGGGGGAAAAAGGGAGCAGGAAAGGCAGGAGGTTAGGCTGTGACAGACATACTACATGACCCACATTGTTATGTGACGATGAATAAATGGACAAAAGAATCAGCCACTGCTCACTAGTGACCAGAAAATCTTTCAAGATATACACAAAACATATAAAGGAATAAATTTCAACCTAGCGACCACATAA
>NW_027403478.1:0-1418 GCF_003265705.2 Callorhinus ursinus
TTTTTTTGTTATGTTAATCACCATATATTCCATAATTTGTTTTGGTGTACTGTTCCATGATTCATGTTTTGTTCATAACACCCAGGGCTCCATGCAGGCCATGCCCTCCTCAATACCCATCACCACGCTAACCCATCCCCGCACCCTCCTCCCCCCAGAAACCTCAGTTTGTTTTTCAGAGTCCATCATCTCTCCCGGTTCGTCTCCCCCTCTGAATTACTCCCCTTCATTCTTCCTCTCCTGCTATCTTCTTCTGTTTCTTTTTTCTTAACATATGTTGCGTTATTTGTATCAGAAGTACCGATCTGTGATTAAACAGTCTTACACTATTCACAGCGCTCACCGTAGCACATATCTTCCCCAATGTCCATCACCCAGCCACCCCATCCCTCCCACCCCCGACCACTCTAGCAAACCTCCGTTTGTTCCTGAGATTAAGAATTCCTCATATCAGTGAGCTCATATGATACATGTCTTTCTCTGATTGACTTTTTTCAATCAGCATAACCCCCTCCAGTTCCATCCACGTCGTTGCAAATGGCCAGATCTCATTCCTTTGGATGGCTGCATAATATTCCATTGTGTATATATACCACTTCTCCTTTATCCATTCATCTGTCGATGGGCATCTTGCCTCTTTCCACAATTTGGCTATTGTGGACATTGCTGCTATAAACTTTGGGGTGCACGTACCCCTTCGGGTCCCTACATCTGTATCTTGGTGTTAAATACACAGTAGTGCAATTGCTGGATCGAACGGTAGCTCTAATTTGAACTGTTTGAGGAACCTCCATACTGTTTTCCAGAGGGGTTGCACCAGCTTGCCTTCCCACCAACAGTGTAGGAGGGTTCCCCTTTCTCCACATCCCCGCCAACATCTGTCGTTCCCTGACTTGTTCATTTCAGCCATTCTGACGGGTGTGAGGTGGTATCTCATTGAGGTTTGATTTGGATTTCCCTGATGCCGAGCGATGTTGAGCACTTTTTCATTTGCCTGTTGGCCATTCGTATGTCTTCTTTGGAGAAATGTCTGTTCATGTCTTCTGCCCGTTTCTTGATTGGATTATTTGTTCTTTGGGTGTTGAGTTTGATAAGTTCTTTATAGATTTTGGATACTAGCCCTTTATCTGATATGTCATTTGCAAAAGTCTTCTCCCATTCTGTCAGTTGTCTTTTGGTTTTGTGGACTGTTTCTTTTGCTGTGCAAAAGCTTTTCATCTTGATGAAATCCCAATAGTTCATTTTTGCCCTGGCTTCCCGTACCTTTGGCGATGTTTCTAGGATGAAGTTGCTGCTGCTAAGGTCGAAGAGGTTGCTACCTGTGTTCTCCTTTAGGATTTGGATGGACTCCTGTCTCACGTTTAGGTATTTCAACCATTTGGAGTCTATTTTTGTGTGTGGTGTAAGGAAATGGTCCA
>NW_027403478.1:1428-2846 GCF_003265705.2 Callorhinus ursinus
TTTTTTTGTTATGTTAATCACCATATATTCCATAATTTGTTTTGGTGTACTGTTCCATGATTCATGTTTTGTTCATAACACCCAGGGCTCCATGCAGGCCATGCCCTCCTCAATACCCATCACCACGCTAACCCATCCCCGCACCCTCCTCCCCCCAGAAACCTCAGTTTGTTTTTCAGAGTCCATCATCTCTCCCGGTTCGTCTCCCCCTCTGAATTACTCCCCTTCATTCTTCCTCTCCTGCTATCTTCTTCTGTTTCTTTTTTCTTAACATATGTTGCGTTATTTGTATCAGAAGTACCGATCTGTGATTAAACAGTCTTACACTATTCACAGCGCTCACCGTAGCACATATCTTCCCCAATGTCCATCACCCAGCCACCCCATCCCTCCCACCCCCGACCACTCTAGCAAACCTCCGTTTGTTCCTGAGATTAAGAATTCCTCATATCAGTGAGCTCATATGATACATGTCTTTCTCTGATTGACTTTTTTCAATCAGCATAACCCCCTCCAGTTCCATCCACGTCGTTGCAAATGGCCAGATCTCATTCCTTTGGATGGCTGCATAATATTCCATTGTGTATATATACCACTTCTCCTTTATCCATTCATCTGTCGATGGGCATCTTGCCTCTTTCCACAATTTGGCTATTGTGGACATTGCTGCTATAAACTTTGGGGTGCACGTACCCCTTCGGGTCCCTACATCTGTATCTTGGTGTTAAATACACAGTAGTGCAATTGCTGGATCGAACGGTAGCTCTAATTTGAACTGTTTGAGGAACCTCCATACTGTTTTCCAGAGGGGTTGCACCAGCTTGCCTTCCCACCAACAGTGTAGGAGGGTTCCCCTTTCTCCACATCCCCGCCAACATCTGTCGTTCCCTGACTTGTTCATTTCAGCCATTCTGACGGGTGTGAGGTGGTATCTCATTGAGGTTTGATTTGGATTTCCCTGATGCCGAGCGATGTTGAGCACTTTTTCATTTGCCTGTTGGCCATTCGTATGTCTTCTTTGGAGAAATGTCTGTTCATGTCTTCTGCCCGTTTCTTGATTGGATTATTTGTTCTTTGGGTGTTGAGTTTGATAAGTTCTTTATAGATTTTGGATACTAGCCCTTTATCTGATATGTCATTTGCAAAAGTCTTCTCCCATTCTGTCAGTTGTCTTTTGGTTTTGTGGACTGTTTCTTTTGCTGTGCAAAAGCTTTTCATCTTGATGAAATCCCAATAGTTCATTTTTGCCCTGGCTTCCCGTACCTTTGGCGATGTTTCTAGGATGAAGTTGCTGCTGCTAAGGTCGAAGAGGTTGCTACCTGTGTTCTCCTTTAGGATTTGGATGGACTCCTGTCTCACGTTTAGGTATTTCAACCATTTGGAGTCTATTTTTGTGTGTGGTGTAAGGAAATGGTCCA
>NW_027403479.1:0-2844 GCF_003265705.2 Callorhinus ursinus
GAAAGGACTGGCATGATATCTTCAGAGCACTAAACGAGAAAAATATGCAGCCAAGAATACTATATCCAGCTAGGCCATCATTGAAAATAGAAGGAGAGAAAAAAGCTTCCAGAACAAACAAAAACTAAACGAATTTGCAAACACGAAACCAGCCCTACAAGAAATATTGAAAGGGGTCCTCTAAGCAAAGAGAGAGCCTAAAAGCAGCAAAGATCAGAAAGGAACACAGACAATATACAGTAACCGTCACATTACAGGCAATACAATGGCACTAAATTCATACCTTTCAATAGTTACCCTGAATGTAAATGGGCTCAATGCCCCAATCAAAAGACACAGGCTATCAGATTGGATTAAAAAACAAGACCCATCGATATGCTGTCTGCAAGACACTCATTTTAGACCCAAAGACACCCCCAGATTGAAAGTGAGGGGGTGGAAAACCATTTACCATGCTAATGGACACCAAAAGAAAGCTGGGGTGGCAATCCTTATATCAGACAAACTAGATTTTAAAACAAAGACTGTAATAAGAGATGAGGAAGGACACTATATCCTGCTTAAAGGGTCTATCCAACAAGAAAATCTAACAATTGTAAATATCTATGCCCCTAAAATGGGAGCAGCCAATTATATAAGGCAATAATTAATAACAAAAGCAAAGAAACACATTGACAACAATACAATAATAGTGGGGGACTTTAACACCCCCCTGACTGAAATGGACACATCATCTAAGCAAAAGATCAACAAGGAAATAAAGACTTTAAATGACACACTGGACCAAATGGACTTCACAGACATATTCAGAACATTCCATCCCAAAGCAACGGAATACACATTCTTCTCTAGTGCCCATGGAACATTCTCCAGAATTGATCACATCCTAGGTCACAAATCAGTCTCAACCGGTACCAAAAGATTGGGATCATTCCCTGCATATTTTCAGACCACAATGCTTTGAAACTAGAGCTCAATCACAAGAGGAAAGTCGGAAAGAACTCAAATACATGGAGGCTAAAGAGCATCCTACTAAAGAATGAATGGGTCAGCCAGGAAATTAAAGAAGAATTAAAAAAATTCATGGAAACCAATGAAAATGAAAACACAACTGTCCAAAATCTTTGGGATACAGCAAAGGCAGTCCTGAGAGGAAAGTATATAGCACTACAAGCCTTTCTCAAGAAACAAGAAAGGTCTCAAATACACAATCTAACCCTACACCTAAAGGAGCTAGAGAAAAAACAGCAAATAAAGCCTAAACCCAGCAGGAGAAGAGAAATAATAAAGATCAGAGCAGAAATCAATGAAATAGAAACCAAAAGAACAGTAGAACAGATCAACGAAACTAGGAGCTGGTTCTTTGAAAGAATTAACAAGATTGATAAACCCCTGGCCAGACTGATCAAAAAGAAAAGAGAAATGACCCAAATCAACAAAATCATGAATGAAAGAGGAGAGATCACAACCAACACCAAAGACATACAAACAATTATAAGAACATATTATGAGCAACTCTATGCCAGCAAATTAGATAACCTGGAAGAAATGGGTGCATTCCTAGAGATGTATCAACTACCAAACTGAACCAGGAAGAAATAGAAAACCTGAACAGACCTATAACCACTAAGGAAATTGAAGCAGTCATCAAAAATCTCCCAAGAAACAAAACCCCAGGGCCAGACGGCTTCCCAGGGGAAATCTATCAGACATTTCAAGAAGAATTAATACCTATTCTCCTGAAACTGTTCCAAAAAATAGAAATGGAAGGAAAACTTCCAAACATATTTTATGAGGCCAGCATTACCTTGATCCCAAAACCAGACAAAGATCCCATCAAAAAGGAGAATTACAGACCAATATCCTTGATGAACATGGATGCAAAAATTCTCACCAAAATACTAGCCAATAGGATCCAACAGTACATTAAAAGGATTATTCACCACGACCAAGTGGGATTTATCCCTGGGCTGCAAGGCTGGTTCAACATCCGCAAATCAATCAACGTGATACAATACATTAACAAAAGAAAGAACAAGAATCATATGATCCTCTCAATAGATGCAGAAAAAAGCATTTGATTAAGTACAGCATCCTTTCTTGATCAAAACTCTTCAGAGTATAAGGATAGAGGGTACATACCTCAATATCATAAAAGCCATCTACGAAAAACCTACAGCGAATATCATTCTCAATGGGGAAAAGCTGAGAGATTTTCCCCTAAGGTCAGGAAGGCGGCAGGGATGTCCACTCTCACCACTGCTATTCAACATAGTATTAGAAGTCCTAGCCACAACAATCACACAACAAAGAGAAATCAAAGGCATCCAAATCGGCAAAGAGGAAGTCAAACTCTCACTCTTTGCAGATGATATGATACTTTATGTGGAAAACCCAAAAGACTCCACCCCAAAACTGCGAGAACTCATACAGGAATTCAGTCAAGTAGCAGGCTATAAAATCAATGCACAGAAATCAGTGGCATTCCTATACACCAACAATAAGACAGAAGAGACACAAATC
Organism: Callorhinus ursinus; assembly: GCF_003265705.2. Lineage (NCBI taxonomy): Eukaryota > Metazoa > Chordata > Mammalia > Carnivora > Otariidae > Callorhinus > Callorhinus ursinus. Next base: position 2,524 of record NW_027403479.1, read on the forward strand.
AAGGAGTCGATCCCATTCACAATTGCACCCAAAACCATAAGATACCTAGGAATAAATTTAACCAAAGAGGCGAAGGATCTGTACTCAGAAAACTATAAAATACTCATGAAAGAAATTGAAGAAGACACAAAGAAATGGAAAAACGTTCCATGCTCATGGATTGGAAGAACCAACATTGTGAAGATGTCAATGCTACCTAGAGCAATCTACACATTCAATGCAATCCCCATCAAAATACCATCCACTTTTTTCAAAGAAATGGAACAAATAATCCTAAAATTTGTATGGAACCAGAAGAGACCCCGAATAGCCAGAGGAATA
>NW_027403480.1:0-2844 GCF_003265705.2 Callorhinus ursinus
CCAGTATCTGGTCTATTCTGGAGAATGTTTTATGTGCACACGAGAAGTACGTGTATTCCGCTGCTTTGGGATGGAATGTTCTGAATGTACTGTGAAGTCCACCTGGTCCAGTGTGTCAGTGAAAGCCCTGGTTTCCTTGTTCATCTTCTGCTTAGATGACCTGTCCATTGCTCTGAGTGGGGTGTTAGAGTTCCCTCCCATTACTGTGTTATTATCGATCTGGTTCTTTGGTTCTGTTACTAGTTGGCTTATATAATTGGCTGCTCCCAAGTAAGAGGCATAGATATTTACAATTGTTAGATCTTCTTGTTGGATAGACCTTTTAATTATGATAATAGTGTCCTTCTTCATTCCTTATTACAGTCTTTGGTTTGACATCTAGTTTGTCTGGTATAAGCTTTGCCATCACAGCTTTCTTTTGATCTATTAACATGATAAATGGTTTTTCACTCCCTCACGTTCCATCTGGAGTTGTCTTTGGGTATAAAAGAAGTCTCTTGCAGACAGCATATCTATGGGTTTGCTTTTTTATCCAATCTGTTACGTTGTGTCTTTTGCTTGGGGCGTTTAGCCCATTTACATTCAGAGTAACTATTGAAAGATATGAATTTGGTGTCATTGTATTAACTGTAAAGTTCTGGTTCCTATAGATTGTCTCAACTCCTTTCTGGTGTTTGTTACTTTTGGGCTCTCTCTTTGCTCAAGGAATCCCCTTCAATATTCCTTGCAGGGCTGGTTTAGTGTTCACAAGTTCCTTTAGTTTTTGTTTGTCCTGGAAACTCTCTCTCTCCTTCTTTTCTGAATTACGGCCTTGCTGGACAGAGTATTCTTGGCTGCATGTTTTTCCCATTTAGCACCCTGACTATATCCTGCCAGGTCTGTGTGGATAGGTCTTCTGCCACCTCCTGTCCCAAACTGCTTTCATGATTTTCTCTTAATCTTTGAATTTGCAAGCTTCACTAGTGTATGGCGAGGTGTTGACCTATTTTTATTGATTTTGAGGGGGGTTCTCTGGCCTCCTGGACTTGATGTCTCTTTCTGTTCTCCCATTAGGGAAGTTCGCAGCTGTAATTTCTTCAAAGAAACCTTCTGCCCCTCTCTCCTTCTCTTCATCTTCTGGGACCCCTATTATCTGGATATTATGTCACGTACGGAATTATGAGATCTCAGCAGTGTCTCCCTTCAAGATTCACTAGTGGTCTTCTTCTCTTCTTTGAGCTTCCTTGTTTTCCATCATTTTATCTTCTATATCGCTGACTCTGTCTCGCCTCACTTATCTCACTTTTGGGGCCTCCATTTAGGACAGCATCTCTGTAACAGCATTTTTAATTTTGGCCTGACTAGATTTTAGTTCCTTGAATTCCAAGGGAAGGGATTCTCTAGTGTCTTCTCTGCTTTTTCAAGCCCAGCTATTGCCTTTATAATCATTGTTTTAAATTCTACTTGAAACATCTTACTTATATCCATATTGATTAAATCCCTGGCCAGGAGTACTACCTCCTATTCTGTCTTTTAGGGTGAATTTCTCTGTCTCATCATTTTGTCCAGAAAGAAGAGAAGAAAGAAAGTGAAAAGACAACAATAATAAAAACAACAGAAAAAACCAGACACAAAACAAAAGAAGAAAAAAATCAAACAAGAACCAAAACAAAAAACTAGATACTCGTTGTGTTTTGGTCTGCTTGTTACAGGAAACTGATCTTGAAATAGGAAAGAAAGCAAAACTTACAAATATCCATAAATAAAATAAAATAAAATAAAATACAATGAAAAGAAACCAAAAATAATATATAGAGAACGTATATATATAATAGAAATTTAAGAAAGTAAAAAAGAATTGAAAGAATAAGAAAATAGTTGAAAAAATAATACTAAAGGACTAAAGAATAATAATAATAATAAAAAACCCCACGAATGCTATATACTGTTTTCCCCAAGAGCCAAAGCTTTGCAGTTCTCTATGACGTGTAAACTTGGTGTTTGAGTGATGTTCCTGCTGGTCTCTGGGGGAGGCCCCTGTTGTGCTGATTCTCCGGTGTCCTTCCCAAGTGGGATTTGCTCTCCCTTGCCAGGAGGCTGGGCTCAGTGTACGTGACTCCAGACTCCACTGGGTGCCTCTCCTTTGCTCCCTTTAGGCTTTCAGCACCAATGGGGGGTGAAAATGGCAGAGCCCGGATCTTTAGCCCCAGAGCTGAAAGCTTCACCCCCGACTCTACAGGGCACCCTCACAGACAAGCAACCACTCTTGTCTCCATGGTTGCCCTCCTCACTCTGTGTTCACCCAGCATCTGACTCAGCGTTTTTATCTCGGGCCCGCCAACCCTCTTGAAGGCTCCAAACTTTCAGGACTGTTGTGGTGCGCACCTCCCCGACTCCTCCAGCGGGAGGACTAGGGGTCTCCCCATGCTTCTGCAGCCTGTTGGGCCCCTGCTGGGAGAGCAGTCGCCTGACCCCGTTCCTGATTTCTAGCAACCCCGGGGGAGAAAGCTGGCACCGGGATCACTGTCTGCAGCCGGCTTCTCCGCTCTGATGTTTGGGAACTCTGCAGCACTCAGGTGCCCCCGTTCTTTCTGTGAGCTCGGGGATCCCGAGACCGCCTGGGATTCTGCCCCACTTTGCCACCTGAGTGCCTTTAGCCAGGGACATCCCTACCAGAGCCGACTTCTGAAGGTTCTGATTATGTGCTCTACTTCTTATAAGACCTTGTGGTAGCCTCTTGAAGCAGGCTACCTCCTCTTGCCCTGTCCTCCTATATATAACCCCAGCTTCAAGGCCAAGGAAAGGCGTGGGGAGCAGAGGGCGATAAGAGAGGATTTCACGAGATGGGCAAGAGCCTTTACTGAC
>NW_027403481.1:0-2238 GCF_003265705.2 Callorhinus ursinus
GGAATGCTTCCTGGGCCTCCCAGTGGAGACAGTAAAAATTCACATGAGAATGCAGAATGCAGGTCTGGAGTTCAGGAGGAGGCCTGCACTAAAAACACAAAGTTGGAATTCCCAGTATTTAGAGCCATGAAAATAGGTGGAATGACAAACGTGGCAAATGGAACAGTCTGAGGGGCACAGTGACATTCAGAGGGTGGGAGACCTGAGAAAACATAACAGAAAACTACAAAGGGATTCAAAAAGAAGGACTCAGCCACGGAAGAAAGGCTGAGCTGTGGATGGACACGACCACGGAGGAAAGGCTGAGCCGCGGGCGGACACCACCACGGAAGAAAGGCTGAGCTGCGGGCGGACACGACCACGGAGGAAAGGCTGAGCTGCGGGCGGACACGACCACGGAGGAAAGGCTGAGCTGCGGGCGGACACGACCACGGAGGAAAGGCTGAGCTGTGGGTGCACACGACCACGGAGGAAAGGCTGAGCAGTGGGCGGACATGACCACGGAGGAAAGGCTGAGTTGTGGGTGGACATGACCACGGAGGAAAGGGTGAGCTTTGGGTGCACATGACCATGGAGGAAAGGCTGAGCTGCTGGTGGACACGACCACGGAGGAAAGGCTGAGCTGTGGATTAGGTAAAATGAGGACCGAAACACGGAGGTCGCTGAACAGCTCAGCAAGAGCGGCTCCAGCAGCATTGCAATGGAAACCCACCTGCAGACCGAACAAGACAGACCAGACAGACAATACATACCAGTCTCTCGAGGAGTTGGTTGCGAGGAGGGGAAGAATAAACACCAGGAAGCCAATGGAGGGAGCAGAAAACCTTTTAAAGATGGGAGAGATCATAGCTTGTTTTTATGTTGATACAAAGAATCCAATAGGGAGGAAAAAACTGACAGGGCAAGAAGCAGGGTGCAGAATTTCTAGCATGACATCTTTGGGTAGATGATGAGAACGGGACCTAGAGTGCAAGTGGAGCAGGGTACGGGACTCACCTTGACTCATCCGCTACAAACGAAACAGCTGAGCTCAAGGGCTCGAGTGCAGCCAAGAGGGTGGTATGGGGGCAGAGACAGTGCAGATCCCCTCTGGTGGCTCTAATTTTTCCTAATTTTCACAGGAGGGTGAAGGTGGAAAGGATACACTGGAGGCTTATTCTCTCCTAGATTTGGCACAGGCTATGCAGTCCTATCAGTTAGCTCAGGAGAGGACCTGACAGGGCCCGGGGTCACTACGGGGATTGGACAGAAGGCACACAGACGCTGCACCCTGGAAGGGTTCTACCTCATGTGCACCTATGTTCTGCCATCACATGCTCTGGGTAACCTGGACAGGTCATTTAACCTGCACCTCAGCTCCCGCACATGAAAATGGGATCATTACAAGGCTCAAAGGCAGGGCGGTTATCAGGGGATAAGATCAGTGCTGAACAGAGGCACCATGAGCAGCTGTCCTTGGCCGCCTCCAGACAAGCTTCCTCACCCCCCTTCCCTGCACACCCACCTCGGGGTGGCTCTGGAGTGAGACCGCTCGGTCCTGGCTTGGTGCCCTCCCCATATGCTGCCTTGCTCACCTGGAGCCAGCTCGATCTCCAGTGCAGTCCAAATGAGGGCCATCAGCGTGACGTGAAGTGGACGATCATGTCCTCATTGGAGATGGGCATGTTCATGTGAACCAGGCGCTAGAGACAAGGGGAGCAGGTCAGGGCCAGGCCTACCAGGGTCCCTCCACCACAGGACTACAAGGTGCTGGAGGCCCCTAGAGGCTGGGCTTTGCCTCCTGGGGGTGGCTTCTGCAGGTGCCCAGGCAAAGTTGGGTGGCTGGGAGTCTTGCCAGCATTCACACTCACCCTTGGACCCCCCCCCCATTGGAGCAGTCCCTCCTTCTCCTAGCTGCGGAAAAATAGATGTCCAGTTAAAGACTGTAGCATAGCACCAAGCCAGAAACCTGGATCCCTCTGAAAGAACAGGCACATGCTTAGCCAGAAGGACCCCTGCCCAAGGCTGGAATAAGGGGCGTGGGGCCTGGGCTGAAGAGGGAGGGATCTGGGCTGCAGAACTGAGGCTGAGGCACCCTGGGATGGCCCACAGACAGGAAGGAAGACCCCTATCCTTACAGCTCTGCCCAACGTCATCTCCTCCACCGGCAGCCTGGAGCACTGGACAAGGGGTGGGTTATCCAAGAGCACATCTCTGAGCTCCCACTCCCAGTGAGGCATCCCTTCACCCCAGGAAGGC
>NW_027403481.1:2338-2844 GCF_003265705.2 Callorhinus ursinus
AGGCTGAGGCACCCTGGGATGGCCCACAGACAGGAGGGAAGACCCCTATCCTTACAGCTCTGCCCAACGTCATCTCCTCCACCGGCAGCCTGGAGCACTGAACAAGGGGTGGGTTATCCAAGAGCACAGCTCTGAGCTCCCACTCCCAGTGAGGCATCCCTTCACCCCAGGAAGGCTTCTGCCTCTCACCACCCAGCCAGGGGGCCTGGAAGAGGCAGGCAGCACCTTCCAGTCAGAAGGACCCAGAACAGATGGTACTGCACAGGGCCAGCGTGGAGGCTGGTAGGGAGAGGCTCAGGGCCATTGCACAGGAGTAAAAGTACTTCGGACCAGACTGGGGGCAGTGCCCTGCTGCTTTGCTCCCTGTTTCCCCATCAGGTGAACAGCCCCTTTCCTCTCCTCATTTTTCAAGGACAGAACAGCGGGAGACAGATGTGTGCCTGTACCACAGACCTCCGGGTATAGCCAGCAGCTACCCAGAGCCTCAGGCTCTGAGAACTTAGGTG
>NW_027403482.1:0-2842 GCF_003265705.2 Callorhinus ursinus
AACAGTTCCGATTTTGTGCTCCGCGGCTCTAGCACTTGCCAGAAGCGGCCGATAGAGGCCCCCTCCCCTGCCGTCTATCCTCCCGAATGTCGCCTCGGATTCACTTCTCCGCACGTCCTACCTTCCAGTAAGTGGTCACTTCTCTGTTCAGAGAGTTGTTCCTACTCTCCTCTTTGATCTCCTGTTGAGTTCGTAGGTGTTCAGAATGGTTTGATCCCTATTCACCTGAATTCCTGAGACCAGATGAAATCTAGGTCTACTCCTCCGCCATCTTGCTCCCTAGCTGGTATTCTTTTTAACCTCATCTAAATATAAGCTTTTTTTTTTTACTTAGTCATTCATTGATATCACTGACCATGTGAATATAAATATATAAGTAAAAAATTATAAAACCAATGTTAAATGTGTATTCATCAGACTATTTTGGATTTTCCTACATGACAAGCTTATTCTAATAACTGAGGAAAAGATTAGAATATGAAAGTTCTCTACTCAAGGAATATAAAATCAATTAAGAGGCAAATGAAAAGATGATCATATTTCATTGGCATAAGTGCCACACCAAAAAATGCGTAAGTAAATAGAAAGAAGCCACAAAAGAGTCACTTAATGCTGATACATGTTTCAAAACAGTTAACATAGAGAAGGGGGAAGATGGAATGTGCTGTAAAAGTTAAATAGCATATCACTAGACAAGATGCATAAGGGGGAAGGAGGGGAGGCCATTCCAGGCATGGGAAGCAGAACTGAAACTGTACAAAAGAAGAAGCACAGATCATACTCGGGAGTTTTAGTAGTTTTGTGAGACTAAAGCACAAATATCAATGGGGGTTGAGAGGGAAGAGATATTACTGTGAAGAAAGACTAGGGCTGGTTGATGAAGCTTTTTGAACATAACATTAGTGAATGGATTTATCCTGTATGTAATGGAAATACAATAGAATATTGCAAACAAGAGGATGAAAACAAAGGTTTGGAGGAATGCAAGACTGGAGGGAGAGAACAATTAAGATAAACAAGAATATGCAAAATCATATTACAGTGTTGTAACACTTTCTACCCTAAGGTCCTTAAGGGCTTTTCAAAAATCATATAAAAATATAAACCCAGAATATTCTGTATGATTAGATTACAGAATTAAATAGCAACTTGAAGATCAGAAATTCCAAAATGTATTCTAAATAGTTCATTTTTTTCCCTATGTTTCTAAGTGGAAAAATATATTCCCATCATATCTGATCAATCGGCTTCATTAGAAAGAGGAGATAGTCTTTCCAGCTGACTATTAAATGTGAATCTGCCAGGTTTCATTACTATTATTAAAGTGGCATTATCGGTTTTGCTCCTCCAAAGTCAAAACAGCCTATTCACTAGATAAGATCAGCGAAGTTTTTGTCCCTAACATTACACTTAAAATAACTCCCTTCCCTCAGTTGTTTGATAGTGGCTTTTGAAAAGAATTTTTATAATACAGGCAAAAAACAGCTATAAAATACCCACTTATAGTACATGTTTAAAACACAATGAAATGTGAATCTGGAATTGAAGAAAAATTAAAAAACATATAAATAGAATCTGAGAAGAAATATTACCCCTGGAAATAATAGTTACACAGTTTGTAATATTCAGTCACATATTTTTGATGCAAATATTTCAGATTTTTAAATGTATAAGCAAAGGCAGTTAAATTATGACATATCAATACACTATTAGAGATGTTTATTATGACCAAATAGAAATTTTATATCTCAAATGATAGGATTTCTAAACATATGTAAAGTTTTAAAATTCTTTTATGAAAAATAAGGGTAATTTTGTGAGAAACTATTTGATGTTTTATTCTCATAAAACAGAGTATTATTTCACTGAAATCATAATGCCATTTCCAAATTAATTAGAGCAATAAAGTGACTCATGCTCTATTCAAACCTAATGGTTAACCTTATGGCCTGCTAGTCATGATGCTCTGAAAGAATAATGAACTAAGGGACTGAGAGGGGACAAAGAAAATCTTTACATTCCCCTTGGGGAATGAGAGAAACCAAATATAGAAAACTGGTAAATAGTATAACCTCAGTTTTCTGGTACTTGAAATAGGTAACTGCTCAGTTGATTCTGTTAGTCCACAGACACCTCTCTGAAAAGGGAACAGTGTTAGTGATGAAAAAGACAAAACCTGAAATTACACAATTAATTACAAGCCATTTCTCCTATGGCTGTATATTACACCTAGGAGAGCCTGAGCTTAAAGGTTATACTACGAATTCTCTGTTCAAATGGTACTTTTATTACCCATTAAATATCACTCGGTGTGTGATTATTTTTACCCTTGACTTAGAAATTGTGAACCTGAGACATTAAAATGGGTTAGTGGCTCTAAATCAGACAATACATAAAAACTCCCAACTAACTGGATTTTATAAATTGTTTGGCATCCAGATGCATTAAAAAAATGAGTACATAGCTTCAGGAAGAAAAAAATTAAATAAACTTGTAACATAAGATAGGAAAGTTATAAAATATCAGTTTGTATTCTCACTCATTTTCTGTTTAACATCTTTATCTTGACAACCATTAAGCTACTTCTGTAGTGAGGAAACTCCCAAAATGTTAATCTGTTGATAGTCCTCCATATGTACCATCGGACACCTTACATTTAATAGAAATGAGTGTATTTTACAGGAAATGTCACTGATATGAGGAATTCTTAATCTCAGGAAACAAACTGAGTGTTGCTGGAGTAGTGGGGGGTGGGAGGGATGGGGTGGCTGGGTGATGGACATTGGGGAGGGTATGTGCTATGGTGAGCGCTGTGAATTGTGTAAGACTGTTGAATCACAGA
>NW_027403483.1:0-2067 GCF_003265705.2 Callorhinus ursinus
TTTGGGATGGAATGTTCTGAATATGTCTGTGAAGTCCATTTGGTCCAACGTGTCATTTAAAGTCTTTATTTCCTTGTTGATCTTTTGCTTAGATGATCTGTCCATTTCAGTCAGGGGGGTGTTAAAGTCCCCCACTCTTATTGTATTGTTGTCAATGTGTTTCTTTGCTTTTGTTATTAATTGCCTTATATAATTGGCTGCTCCCATGTTCGGGGCATAGATATTTACAATTATTAGATCTTCTTGTTGGATAGACCCTTTAAGTAGGATATAGTGTCCTTCCTCATCTCTTATTACAGGCTTTGTTTTAAAATCTAATTTGTCTGATATAAGGATTGCCACCCCAGCTTTCTTTTGGTGTCCATTAGCATGGTAAATGGTTTTCCACCCCCTCCCTTTCAATCTGGGGGTGACTTTGGGTCTAAAATGAGTCTCTTGCAGAGAGCATATTGATGGGTCTTGTTTTTTAATCCAATCTGATAGCTTGTGTCTTTTAATTGGGACATTTAGCCCATTTTCATTCAGGGTAACTATTGAAAGTTATGAATTTAGTGCCATTGTATTGCCTGTAAGGTGACTGTTACTGTATATTGTCTGTGTTCCTTTCTGGTCTATGCTGCTCTTAGGCTCTGTCTTTGCTTAGAGGACCTCTTTTAATATTTCTTGGAGGGCTTGTTTTGTGTTTGCAAATTCCTTTAGTTTTTGTTTGTCCTGGAAGCTTTTTATCTCTCCTTCTATTTTCAATGACAGCCTAGCTGGATATAGTATTCTTGGCTGTATATATTTCTCGTTTAGTGCTCTGAAGATCTCATGCCAGTCCTTTCTGGCCTGCCAGGTGTCTGTGGATAGGTCTGTTGCCAATCTAATATTTCTACCATTGTAGGTTACAGATCTCTTTTCCCGACCTGCTTTCAGGATTTTCTCTTTGTCTCTGAGACTCGTAAGTTTTACTATTAGATGTCGGGGTGTTGACCTAGTTTTATTGATTTTGAGAGGGGTTCTCTGTGCCTCCTGGATTTTGATGCCTGTTTCCTTCCCCACATTAGGGAAGTTCTCTGCTATAATTTGCTCCAATATACCTTCTGCCCCTCTCTCTCTTTCTTCTTCTTCTGGGATCCCAATTATTCTAATGTTGTTTCGTCTTATCGTATCGCTTATCTCTCGAATTCTGCCCTCCTGATCCTGTAGTTGTTTCTCTCTCTTTTTCTCAGCCTCTTTATTTTCCATCATTTGGTCTTCTATATCACTGATTCTCTCTTCTGCCTCATTTATCCTTGCAGTTATTGCCCCCATTTTTGATTGCTCCTCATTAATAGCCTTTTTGATTTCGACTGGTTAGATTTTCGTTCTTTTATTTCTCCAGAAAGCGTTTCTCTAATAACTTCCACGCTTTTTTCAAGCCCAGCTAGTATCTTTAAAGTCATGCTTCTGAACTCTAGGTCCGACATCATACTAATGTCCGTATTGAGTAGGTCCCTGGCTGACGGTACTACCTCTTGTTCTTTTCACTGAGGTGATTTTTTTCGTCTTGTCATTTTGTCCAGAGGAGAATAGACAAATGAGAGAACAGAATGCTAACAGGTTAACAATGCCCCCAGCAAATATACTCTATACAAATCAGAAAAGACCTGAAACCAGGGGACAAGAAAGGGAAAGAAAGAAGAGAAAAAAAAAGGAAAAAGAAAAAGATAAAAACATACAAAAACAGGACAAAACAAAACAAAAAACCAGAATATGATCAAATATGATCAGGCTAGTGCATAGATCAGGGCCACACACTAGCTTTTGGGAATATTTTGGTCTGTTAGGGAAAAGTGCCTGCTAAAATTTTAAAGGAAGAAAGACTTGTATATGTACAAAATAAGGGTTGATACAATGAAGGGGTGGAAGATGATTGTAAAGATGAAAATTATAAAAGATTTTATAAAGGAATCGATAAGAAGTTGTTTTTAAAAAGAAGAAGATTAAAAAAAAGAAAAAAGAAAAAAAAGAAAAAAAGGGAGAGCATGTGATCAGGCAGGAGACTAGAACAAAGCCATACGGTAGTGATTTAGGGTATATTTTGAT
>NW_027403483.1:2167-2842 GCF_003265705.2 Callorhinus ursinus
CTCTCGGTACAGCTTTGGAGGACCAGGGTGACAATGGTGGCCTCCCAATCTCCACCTGGAGGACCTGAGAACTCGGGGCCCCACTCCTAGTGCGCCCCCAGAGAAAAGCAGTCACTCCCGTCTCCCTGGTCTCCGGCCGCACTCTGTGCTCACCCGGCCTGTGACCGAGCGTTTCTCTCTCTGGCACCCGACCCCGTGTGGAGTCTCCAAACCCGGCAGATCCCTGCGGTGAGCTCCCACGCCGCTCCTCCCGGGGAGGAAGGGGAGTCTCCCCGGCTCTGCCGCTTGTTGGGTCCCTGCTGGAGGAGCAGTGGCCCGACTGGGCCGCGGATCACAGTTTATGGCCACCCCGAGCTGAGAGCCCGCGCCTCGGCTCCGTCTCTGCAGCCGGCTTCCCCGCTCCGATCCCTGGGAGCTCTGCCGCACTCAGGCTCCCCCGGTCTTTCTGTGACCCCGAGGGTCCTGAGACCACACTGTCCCGCGAGGGTTCCACCCCCCCGCTTAGCCACTGGAGCGACGTCCCTCAGCGGAGCTGACTCCTAAAATGTCCGATTTTGTGCTCCGCGGCTCTAGCACTTGCCAGAAGCGGCCGACGGAGGCCCCCTCCCCCGCCGTCTCTCCTCCCGACTATCGCCTCGGATTCACTTCTCCGCACGTCCTACCTTCCAGTAAGTG
>NW_027403484.1:0-2841 GCF_003265705.2 Callorhinus ursinus
GCGCGCACGCGCGTGTGTGTCCGGGTCTGCTCTGTGCACCCCGAGCCAGGAGAGAGCAGGCGGAGGGCTGGCTCAGGGGAGCACTCTGTTCTCTTTTCGGGCACCTGGCCCCCCAGCCGAGCTCACCCCCGCACTGACCTTGGGGCTCTCACCCCAGTCCCTCCTGGGCCCAGAACCTCCCCGCCTCCTCCCTGGGCCACATGCTGGAGAGGCACAGCGGGGCTGCTCTGGATGAACCGTGAGCAGAGTGGGGGTGACGAGTCCCACATCCCGCCTGCTCGTGTGGATCCTGCAGGTTCGGGGCCCGGTCCTGACGCTGCCGACCCCCCGCACTGAGGAGGAAACAGCCTTGTGAATGCAAGTTCATCCCCTGCGTGCCGTCCCTGAGAGCCTCGTCCTGGGGGATGTCTATGGTTCTCATCGGCTCTTCACAACCGTCAGTGTAGCGACGAATGCTCGGGGTCCAGAGGAGGGACCGCGGAGCAGCGTCCTCACTGTCCTCACTGGATGCTGATCGCGGAAGGGGATGCAGATAGGGAGGGGAGTGGGGGAACGCTGCTGGGGTTCGAACCTACTGAGCGCTTTATCAGGAGCCAGGCCCTGCTGGAGGGCAGAGCGCGATCCTGCTTTCCAGCTTGGCACAGCCTGCTCTGTAGAACAACCACCCCCACCTGGTGTCCGCTTAGAAGCCTCTAGAAGGCCTGCTCACGAATGCAGATCCCGGCTCCCAGCCCACACTCCTGGGGAGACCCAGGCACTTGCATGTAACCAGCTCCCAGGGGAGCCAAGTGGTCCCCGCAGTAGAGAACCAGCGTACTGGCGCGAGCTGACAGTGTCTGTGCAGTTGGAGCGCCCACCCGCCCGCTCGCTCATCAGACCCTTCGTTCTGGACCCGCTGGTGCTGGGGACACCACGGTGAGCGAGCTGACCCGGGCCCCGCGCGCGTGGCATTCACACTTGGGGGAGGGGGGCACGCGGGGTGTGGCCGCGGGGGCCGTGCGGGACCGGAGGGCGCTGAGGGGTCACCCGCGGAGGGGGAATGAACGCCCAGGCCCGGGTCCCAGGGGGGTTCTGTCAAACGGCCAAGCTCAGGCGGTCCGTGAGGGATGACGTCCGGGAATCCAGCGGCCACCAGAAGCTCCGAGGCCTCACTGAGAGCACAACTACATTGCTTTTCAGGCCACTGGTCCGTGAACGCAAGATGCAGAACGAACCCCTGGAAGGCCTCTCCGCCCCGAGAGGCTGCTGTCTGCACAGGAGGCCGTTCTGAGCACCAAATGCTGCTGCATCAGCCGGCACACCCCCGTTATTCATTAGAGGTGCTGCTCGAATTTCTCCTGCACAGTTGGGCCCATCAGATAGACACAGTGGCACAAACCACCCAGCAAATCGGAGGCAACGGGGGGAAAGGACCCGCTATGAGGGGCGCACAGGACAAGCTTGGCTCCAAGTACCTGCAGGACGAGCCCACCCTCACCCTGTCCCTGTGTCTCCAACAAATCCGGACCCCAGGCCCTGCGCCACCCCCCCGAGGGATTCCGAAAGAGGAGATCCACGCGTTTGTCACCCAGGAGATTCATGAAATCCTCAGGCGATGCTCGCGGAACACCCACTGTGTGCCAGGCGTGGAGGACCAGCAGTGCACAGGGCAGGACCGCGTGCCGGAGCGCCTGCGTTCTGGGCGGTAGGGAGCAGCGGAGTCTCGGGGAGCAGCAGAGCGCATGTGGGTGCATCTTCCCTGGTGGGGAAGGCTCGGAAGGCTCGGGGACTCCCTCCGCTCGGGTGCGGGAGGGAGTCTCGGGTTTGCCTCGAGCACAGTTTGCTGGCCCTGGTCCTGAGGCAGGTTCCGCAGCCCCCAGGGCCTTGGACGGGGCCGCGTGTCCTCCGGATGTGAATCGCTCAGGATTCCAGTCATGCACCCACGGAGTCACATGGGGATAGAACACATTCTGCGTCCCGGCTACTGGGGAGCTGGGGACTGGTGGGCAGAGCCCATGTCATGCAGGTGTGGACCCGACGTGTCATGATCCGGGGGAAGAGAAGCATGGGCAGAGCCCGTTGGGGGGCGAGGAAGGCGCCTGCGCCCCCTGCAACTGATGCTCAGGAGAGAGCCCGCCAGGGGCTGGGGGCCACCCACCTACTGGTTGAAGAACAGCGTTTCTCCTGAGGGCCAGCTCGGGAGCAGGTGCTGGTGCTGCCAGGGGGCTTCCTCTCGAGGCCCCGAGGCCGAGGAGATGATCAGCAGCTCCGGGGAGGGGGAGGTGTTACCGGCTCCGTTCACTTGCCCACCAGGGAAAGGCCGGCCTCCACGAAAACTCTGACTGTTAGTGGGTACGCCCACTTGGTCGTTTGGGAGATGCCTAACATGTAAAAATAAAATCAGGCCTGCCTCAGGTGTGGAAGGAGGAAACAGCTAGAAGCACCTCTCTCTCTCTCTGCTGTTGCTGGATTTGAATGCCAATGAATCCCCTCTCTGAAGACAGCGAGTTTAAAATAAGAGCTGGAGGAAATTTCATTTAATTTACTTGAATCTTGGGGAAATCCAGTAGTTAACTTGGAGCTCTCACACTAAACACAGGAAGAGGCTTTTCCTGGACTTATATTCTCTACACAGAAATCGCAAAGCAGTTGCGTTCCCACCTTGGTGCTAATTTACTCAGCCTGCAGTCTCAGACAACAGCTCCTGCCATGGGATTTCCCGGGTCTGGGGTCTGCAGGTCTGCAGGTCTCCCGGTCTTCGGTCTGCGGGTCTTTTGGTCTATGGTCTGCGGGTCTGGGGTCTGTGGGTCTGGCATCTGTGGGTCTGTGGTCTGTGGGTCTGAGGTTTGGGGTCTGCAGGTC
>NW_027403485.1:0-2841 GCF_003265705.2 Callorhinus ursinus
ATAGGTGGATTTTTTTCCCTGGTGAATACAGTATGGTACTATGAATGCATTTTCTCTTCTTTGTGATTTTCTTAATAACCTTTCCTTTTCTCTAGTTTACTTTATTGTAAGAGCTTAGTATGTAATATATCCAACATTCAAAATATGTGCTAATCAACAGTTTATGTTGTTGGTAGGGCTTCTGGTCCACAGTAGGCTATCAGTAGCTATGTTTTTTGGGGGGGTGGTCAAATGTTATATGCAGACCTGTGGCTTCATGTGGGGTCAGCATCACTGACCCCCCACAGTGTTCAAAGGTCAGCTGTATTTCAGAGCTGGGGATAGACAATAATTTTTAAGGGCCTTGGGCCTTTATTTTTATTTTTCTAAAGATTTTTTTTATTTATTTGACAGAAAGAGACACAGCGAGAGAGGGAACACAAGCAGGGGGAGTGGAAGAGGAAGAAGCAGGCTTCCCGTGGAGCAGGGAGCCCTATGTGGGGCTCGATCCCAGGACCCCGGGACCATGAACTGAGCCGAAGGCAGACACTTAATGACTGAGCCACCCAGGGGCCCTGGGCTTGGGCCTTTAAAGATCTTAGTTCAAAACTCAGATTAGCTGGGATACTGGGCAGTGCATTGGGGTGGGGTTGGGTGGAGGCCTTTCTGAGATACTCCAGCCTGAGAGCAACTGATGTCCCAGTGGGTCATTACCTAACTGCATGTGGGAACCACCTGGGGAGAGGCACAAATGGGAGGACAGGCAGGTGCCCAGAAATGTCAAGCTCCTCTACTGACCACAGCTTGTGGCCAGGTTGGCCGTGTCCACTCTGGGTGCCCTAAATTGGCCCAGCCTTGCAGGTTCCCAGGTGGATCACCTTGCAGAACTGCAGGAAATGAGAATTAGCCTTCCCACCTACCCACTCTCCTCCCCTGCTGAAATTGGAGCTCTCCATCTTAACTCTTGGACCTTGTTATATCATCGCTGTGAGGGTCAGGGGACAGGAGGGGGCTCCTGGCACACAGGACAGAGTGCGGGCTTAGTAGCTAAACAGATGTGAGTTTGAATCCTGACTCTGCCCTGTACCAGCTCTGCCATCTGGGAAAGGCTCTGAACTGCAGTTGCCCCCTGCAAAGTGCAGCGGGGGTAATGCCGCCTACCTGCAGGATCTCCATGAAGCTCATGGAGGGGAGGCTGGGAGAAGCGTGTATCCGCTCTGCCCCACCTCTGGAGCTGGGTGCACGAGGGTCTCCCTTGCTCTGCCATCTTGGCATTAGCCCTCCTGTGTACACGGCTTCTCCTGGGCTCCCTCACCCTTCCCACCCTAGGTCCGGCTCCCCCTTCTCGCTGTAAGTTAACACCCCCTCCCCAGGAACGGTGGAGGTCTGCCCTTGCTGTGCCAGGGTCTGATTAATGCCTCTCCCCTTGCCTGGCTTCCACTGTGGTTCAACAGTGACTGAGTGCAGTGCAGCCTACATTTCCCCCTCCATTGCCTGTGAGACCACTGTCCGACCTCCCAGAGATTCCTGGTACTCTCCACGCCGGCCCCTTCCAAACACCCAATCTGGTATTGTGGACATAGCCAGCTCCAGAAAACCAGCAAAATTATGTCATGCCTTGCTAAGATCTGCACTGCTCTGACTCACCGTCGGCCCCTAGGATCGGGCCCAGTCCTGCCTCTACAGCACCCTGGTCTTATACAGAATGTGTCCCGTGAGCTAGGCAGCACTGTCACCCTGGTCACCAGACCCTGTGTCCCGTCATGAGTGCTGCAGGAGTGCTGAGTGACAGGGCTTGCCCTCGGGCCGACTGTTGGCAGTGACCGGCCTCCATAACTGGGGGTCTGTTGGTACCAGTGCGGCTGCTGGGAGGCCTGGCCGTAGGTGACGGGTTTGCTGGGGGGGATTGCCAGATCAGATACAGGACTGCTGCTCCCAGCACAGTGAGCCAATAGGCCCAGCCCCAGATGTTGTGTGTGCGCTGCTGGGTCGCACTCTCTCCCATCCTCCCTGGACAGGAGTCTCTTTGCAGGACTGCTGGTCCCAGCCAAAGTGCCAGCCAGGAATGATGGGGCCTGATCCACTTTGTAGGGGCACCTGCAGGGGTGGGAGCATTGGGGAGGTGGGTCCACAGGGGACCAGCAGGGTGTGGGGTGCTAGCAAGATAGATGGAAAGCGTGAGAATTGGCTCCTGCCAACACCAGGGTAACTTCAGAAGGAGGGCAGGAGGGTGCTGAGGGCCGGGCATTCTGTTCCCAAGAAAGCCCCTACCAATCCTTGCCCTCCAGCACACATGCTATGTTAGACAATAAATCTCCAAACTGCTGCCCCCATGCTTGGTCTCAGATGGGCTGACGCCCCACGCCGGCGGTGTAAGACGGGAGCCTCCAGCTCTCCCAGAGTGATGTCCCCCTAATTTTCAAAGCTTCCCAAGATAAGCTGTGAAGATTTTCAAAGCCAGACATTATGCAGGTTCATTTTCCTGGGGAGGTCCTCAGACGCGGAGTACCCGATGTGGGGCTTGGTTGCCTCACTCCTCACAGAGGATCTCTGAGTCTCTGACATCCCTTTGGATTGTGGCTATTTGTGCTTGGGTTTTGGCTCCAGACCTCATCTGAACCCCCGCTGCCCTGTGGATGTGGCCCTCTCCTCAAGCCCCTCGCTGCAGAAGGCCTGTCCTCCAGGCTTCAGGTCCTTTCCAGAGTGGGCGGCGTTCCGTGTGTGTCGTCGTGTCCATGGGAAGAGGTGAGCTCGGATCTTCCTGCTCACTCGTTCTCTCCACTGTCATCTGCACACTCATATTTATAATTAGGTAGGAAATTAGAGAGAACGAGAAACCAGAAAGCCTTTAATGCTGTTTTT
>NW_027403486.1:0-2841 GCF_003265705.2 Callorhinus ursinus
TCTCTCCCCTCCTTCCCCCTCCCCTTCCCCTCCCTCCTCCTCCCCACCTCCCACTGTCTCTCCCCTCCTTCCCCCCCCCCTCCTTCCCCCTCCCTCCTCCTCCCCCACCTCCCACTGTCCCCTCCTTCCCCCTCCCCCTCCCCCTCCCTCCTCCTCCCCCACCTCCCACTGTCTCTCCCCTCCCTTCCCCTCCCCCTCCTTGCCCCTTCCCCCTCCTATTCCCTCCTCTCTCTCCCTCTCCTTCCTCCTCCCCCTCCTTCCTCCTTCCCTTCCCCCCAGCTCCCCCCTCCCTCCCCTCCCTCTCTCCCCCCTCCACTGCCCTGCGCGGGCACCCTCACCACTGTGTTGGTAATCACAGCCAACCCTTGGTGTCATCATGGCTGTGGTAGGCTGGACCCTAGGGAGCCCTTCAGACCAGGGCCTGCGGCTGACAAGGCATTGAAGCCGCCTCCGCCAAGCGGCAGTGTAGACTGCAGATTAGGAACCTGCATTGGCGGCTTTCTCCCGTTTTCTGTGGGTATGTCCTTTGCCTTTATAGTCTACTGCTTTGTAATTTATACGTTTTCCACAGTCACCGTGTAATTCTTCACCATCATAACTTCAGGAACTGCGATGCTGTGTACATCTATCGGGTGCTATTCTTAGCTGTGGATATGAAGTAGTATAAAGGGGATTTTAATGAAAAACAGAAACAGGTTGACTGGGGAGCCATTCCAGGGGGACCCCCAAGTTTCCGAGTGTGGCAGGGGAGGGGGTGTGAGGATGCTGGGGGTGGCCAGGGTCCCAGGGGTTGTAGTGGAGCTGGGCAGGGGCAGACGGAACCTCCATGGCGGGGTGTGGGTAGCCGCGCTGGTGGGTGAGTGCCCACTAAGGGCAGCTAGAGGCTCCCCCCCAACACCCCCATTCTTCCCCAGAAGGCCTGGACGCTGATGAGGCGCTGCCCTCGGGCCTGCCGCCGACCTTCATTCGCTTCACACACCACTCCTATGCCCAGATGGTGCGTGTGCTGAGGCGGACGGCGGCCCGCTGTGCCCCCATCGCCAAGACCTACAGCATCGGCCGGAGCTTCAACGGCAAGGAGCTGCTGGTCATCGAGTTCTCAGCCCGCCCTGGCCAGCACGAGCTGAGTAAGCCACTGCCGCTGGTGGGGACCCAAGAGAGAGGTCTGGGTGTGGGCCAGCTCCCAGGAAAGGGCTCCGGGCCTACTTGGCTTGGGGTGCACAAGCCCGGGTCCGGGGTCCTCGTCACGGCAGGGATGGGGTCAGGGAGCAGGCAGGGTTTGTATTCGGCTTGGTGCCCTGGGGCGCATGGCCACATCCCGCAGGGCCTGCTGGGACTCAACGAGGAGTTACAAGCTGGGGGCACCGTCCTGGGGAGTGTCGCCCGCACAAGTCAGGGGGAAGAGAAGTGAGGGGTTTCCTGTGGCTGTAGGCGTGTGGGCCCTTGTCTGTCTCTGTGGAAATGTAACCGCGCTCTGTGCATTCTGTCGTTTTTGCAACGTCTCCCTGGCACACTCGGACCCAGTCAGGTATGTGCGCGCTTGGCCCTGGCCACTTCTCATTGGCTCCTTGGAGCTGCTTGGTGAACATAATCTCACAGAATGATCTGAAGGAAGCACTTCTTGCATTTCAAAAGCCAAGTCCATTTCAGCTCATCAGGCTAGGTGGTCCTGTTTTGAGATGGGGCAGAGCTACATGGAAAATGCTAGGTTTTATTGTCTCTCCAGGGCTGTGTTGGGGCCGACAAAGCAGGAGGTCAGACTCCACTGCAGCCCCCGATTCACTGCCTTCCATAGTGGGGATGCTGAACAGAACTCACCATGAAGCTGGATTTCGGGGGGGGCGGGGTCAGGGGGCTGACTCAAGAATCTGAGAGATTCTTGGATGTAAAGATGTTTGGATAGAAGGATGGATGGGTGTCCCATGCAGTGAGCTGAAGACCACCGTGAACCCCTCCAGGGCACTGAGGGCATCCGGGCGCAGGGCCTCAGTTCTGGCCTCTGCCAGGAGCCCTTCCTTGGCTCCGTCCCTCAGCTGGTCTATCCCCGTGATCATGGGAGGCACACAGGGTCAATCCAGAAGTTGTTCCGTTGGACCCTTGGTGGTTTAATTACTGAAATATAAACCATCTGAGGTTAAGTGGCTTTGGCACCTTTGCTGGGTTGGCTACACTTAGCCCAATTTTCATCCTAATGGTTTTTGTGCAACATGGATGTCATGAGCCCAAAACCCTGTCTCCTGTTAAGGGTCAGAGGTCACCTGGCCCCACCCCAGCCTCCTTGGCCCACCCTGTCTCCTACCCTTCCAGCCTATGGGATGCTCTGGCATGAAGATAGGATTCTTCCTATTTCAGATTGATGTGCAGCTTTGGAATGTGGTGAGGGGTGTCCCTTGTGAGAAGGCCAAAGGAAGTGACCATTGTGGGGAGCCTCAGGGTCATTTATACACTCAGAACGCAGGAGGGACATGGATGTTTGCTCCCGTGGCTGCAGGTTCTTGGGCTGTGCACAGCCAGGGAAAGAGATGCCACTTTCCAGATGAGCAGTGTGAGTCTCAGAGAAGAAAGTTGACTTGCCTGAGGTCACACAGTTAGTAAGGCTGCCAGGCCCCTTGTCTACTCTTATCTTCTAACCACAATCCACTCATTCATCCAGCCAGCCAGCCAGCCATTCTTCTATCCATCCATTACCCATCCTTCTTTCTATCCATCCTTTCATCCATCCATCTATCCCTCTGTCCTTCCATCTTTTTACCCATCCATCCTTCTATCCAAACATCCATCCATCCATCCATCCATCTACCCATCCACCCATCCATCCACCCATCCATCCATCCATCCATC
>NW_027403487.1:0-2841 GCF_003265705.2 Callorhinus ursinus
TGGAATACACATTCTTCTCTAGTGCCCATGGAACATTCTCCAGAATAGATCACATCCTAGGTCACAAATCAGGTCTCCACTGGTACCAAAAGATTGGGATCCTTCCCTGCATATTTTCAGACCACAATGCTTTGAAACTAGAACTCAATCACAAGAGGAAAGTCAGAAAGAACTCAAATACATGGAGGCTAAAGAGCATCCTACTAAAGAATGAATGGGTCAACCAGGAAATTAAAGAAGAATTAAAACATTCATGGAAACCAATGAAAATGAAAACACAACTGGTCAAAATCTTTGGGATACAGCAAAGGCAGTCCTGAGAGGAAAGTATATAGCAATACAAGCCTTTCTCAAGAAACAAGAAAGGTCTCAAATACACAACCTAACCCTACACCTAAAGGAGCTGGAGAAAGAACAGCAAATAAAGCCTAAACCCAGCAGGAGAAGAGAAATCATAAAGATCAGAGCAGAAATCAATGAACTAGAAACCAAAAGAACAGTAGAACAGATCAACAAAACTAGGAGCTGGTTCTTTGAAAGAATTAACAAGATTGATAAACCCCTGGCCAGACTGATCAAAAACAAAAGAGAAATGACCCAAATCAACAAAATCATGAATGAAAGAGGAGAGATCACCACCAACACCAAAGACATACAAACAATTATAAGAACGTACTATGAGCAACTCTATGCCAGCAAATTAGATAACCTGGAAGAAATGGGTGCATTCCTAGAGATGTATCAACTACCAAAATTGAACCAGGAAGAAATAGAAAACCTGAACAGACCTATAACCACTAAGGAAATTGAAGCAGTCATCCAAAATCTCCCAACAAACAAAAGCCCAGGGCCAGATGGCTTCCCAGGGGAATTCTACCAAACATTTAAAGAAGAATTAATACCTATTGTCCTGAAACTTTTCCAAAAAATAGAAATGGAAGGAAAACTTCCAAATTCATTTTATGAGGCCAGCATTACCTTGATCCCAAAACCAGACAAAGACCCCATCAAAAAGGAGAATTACAGACCAATATCCTTGATGAACATGGATGCAGAAATTCTCACCAAAATACTAGCCAATAGGATCCAACAGCACATTCAAAGGATTATTCACATTGACCAAGTGGGGTTTATCCCTGGGCTGCAAGGTTGGTTCAACATCCGCAAATCAATCAACGTGATACAATATATTAACAAAAGAAAGAACAAGAATCGTATGATCCTCTCAATAGATGCAGAAAAAGCATCTGACAAAGTACAGCATCCTTTCTTGATCAAAACTCTTCAGAGGATAGGGATAGAGGGTACCTACCTCAATATCATAAAAGCCATCTAGGAAAAACCTACAGCGAATATCATTCTCAATGGGGAAAAGCTGAGAGCTTTCCCCCTAAGGTCAGGAAGGTGGCAGGGATGTCCTCTCTCACCACTGCTATTCAACATAGTAGTAGAAGTCCTAGCCACAGCAATCGGACAACAAAAAGAAATCAAATGCATCCAAATCAGCAAAGAGGAAGTCAAACTCTCACTCTTTGCAGATGATATAATTCTGTATGTGGAAAACCCAAAAGACTCCACCCCAAAACTGCTAGAACTCATACAGGAATTCAGTCAAGTAGCAGGCTATAAAATCAATGCAGAGAAATCAGTGGCATTCCTATACACCCACAACAAGACAGAAGAGAGACAAATCAAGGAGTCGATCCCATTTACAATTGCACCCAAAACCATAAGATACCTAGGAATAAATGTAACCAAAGAGGCAAAGGATCTGTACTCAGAAAACTATAAAATACTCATGAAAGAAATTGAAGAAGACACAAAGAAATGGAAAAACGTTCCATGCTCATGGATTGGAAGAACAAACATTGTGAAGATGTCAATGCTACTTAGAGCAATCTACACATTCAATGCAATCCCCATCAAAATACCATCCACTTTTTTCAAGGAAATGGAACAAATAATCCTAAAATTTGTATGGAACCAGAAGAGACCCTGAATAGCCAGAGGAATGTTGAAAAAGAAAAGCAAAGCTGGTGGCGTCACAATTCCAGACTTCCAGCTCTATTACAAAGCTTTCATCATCAAGACAGTGTGGTACTGGCACAAAAACAGACATATAGATCAATGGAACAGAATCGAGAGCCCAGAAATGGACCCTCAACTCTATGGTCAACTCATCTTTGACAAAGCAAGAAAGAATGTCCAATGGCAAAAAGACAGTCTCTTCCACAAATGGTGTTGGGAAAATTGGACGGCCACATGCAGAAGAATGAAACTGGACCATTTCTTTACACCACACACAAAAATAGACTCCAAATGATTGAAAGACCTAAACGTGAGTCAGGAGTCCATCAAAATCCTAAAGGAGAACACAGGCAGCAACCTCTTCGACCTCAGCCGCAGCAACTTCTTCCTAGAAACATCGCCAAAGGCAAGGGAAGCAAGGGCAAAAATGAACTATTGGGACCTCATCAAGATAAAAAAGCTTTTGCACAGCAAAAGAAACAGTCCACAAAACCAAAAGACAACCGACAGAATGGGAGAAGATATCTGCAAATAACATATCAGATAAAGGGCTAGTATCCAAACTCTATTAAGAACTTATCAAACTCAACACCCAAAGAACAAATAATCCAATCAAGAAATGGGCAGAAGACATTAACAGACACTTCTCCAGAGAAGACATCCAAATGGCCAACAGATAATGAAAAAGTGCTCAACATCGCTCAGCATCAGGGAAATCCACATCAAAACCTCAATGAGATACCACCTCACACCCGTCAGAATGGCTAAAATTAACAAGTCAGGAAACGACAGATGTTGGCGGGGATGCGGAGA
>NW_027403488.1:0-2841 GCF_003265705.2 Callorhinus ursinus
GATCCACGCCCTCAACTCAGTCCCCTGGAAAGCCTGCCACAGTGCTAGCAGATCGGGCCTGTCATGCCCATAGTCCCGAACCCTAACCCTGGCTTGGGTTCTGATGGGTTTTTCCCCAGTGTCCCGGCTACAAAGCTCCGGGCACTGCGGACACCTCAATAATAGGAGAGAACTCGGGCTGCCACTGAGAAGAATCCTGCGTCATTTGGAACTACGGAAAGGTCTCTGAACTGGAGAAATCTGCACGCCTATCCCAGCGAACCCCCACATTCCGCTGTACCTCAACAAGAACACTTGACAGTTCAATATGCATTTATGATAAAAACTCTAAACTATCTGGGTATAGAGGGAACATACCTCAAGATAACAAAGTTCATATATGAAAAGCTCACAGCTGACATCATACCCAAGGGTGAAAAGCCGAAAACATTTCCACTAAGATCAAAAACAAGACAAAGAGGGCGCCTGTGTGGCTCAGATGGTTAAGCATCTGCCTTCGGCTCGGGTCGCAATCCCAGGGTCCTGGGATCGAGTCCTGCATTGGGCTTCCTGCTAGGCGGGGAGTCTGTTTCTCTCTCTGCCTCTACCTCTCTCTCTCTGACTCTCATGAATAAATATATAACATATTATAAAAAAATAAAAAAGACAAAAATACAAAAAAGGAAGACAAAGATGCCCACTCTCATCACTTTCATTCAACACAGTATTGAAAGCCCTAGCCAAAGCATTAAGACAAAAAGAAAAAAAGAAAGAAAAGATGAAATCAAAACAGGAAAACTGTCAGTGTTTGCAAATGACATGATACTATATATAGAATTCCATAAAGATTCCACCAAAAAACTCTTAGAATAAACAAATTCAGTAAAGCTGAAGGGTACATAGTCAATATACAGAGACCTGTTGCATTTCTTTTTTTAAAGACTTTATTTATTTGACAGAGCGAGACAGCACAAGCAGGGTGAGCAGCAGAGGGAGAGGGAGATGCCGAATCCCCACTGAGCAGGAAGTCCACTGCGGGTCTCGATGACAGCAACCTGGGATGGTGACTTAAGCCAAAGACAGATGCTTAACTGACTGAGCCACACAGGTGTCCCAACTTGTTGCATTTCTGTGTACTGATGACAAACCTTCCCAAAGAGAAAATAAGAAAGCAATGCCATTTACAATTGCATCAAGAAAAAAAAAAAAAAAACTAGGAGAAAAGTAACCAAGAATGAGAAAGACATGGTACACTGAACACATGTCGGAAAAGGAAGGAAAAACACATGTATGTTGAGGGGGCGTGTATGGGTCAAAGAAACAGAGGACGACACAAATAAACGGAAGCATACGTCCTGCTCATTAACCGGAAGAATTAATCATATTAACATGTCACCACACGCCCGGATTTCAAGCTAGATTACAAAGCTGTGCTCATCAAAACTGTATGGTGCTGACATAGAAACAGACACACAGGTCAATGGAACCGAATAGAAAGCTCAGGAAATGATAATCATAGCAATTTTGGCAAAGTTTACTCATTAGAGTCAGTACATTAAAGGTATATTTAGACTTAGCTCTGATATAATTATTATTAAATCTGAACGGGAATTTATATTTATGTCCTGTTTCAACAGCTGATTCCAATAAATGGATTTCTTTAAACTTGTTTTATATAAATACATTATCAAATAAGAGTGATTTAGAATCGTTTTTAAAAAATATTAAAATCACTTTAATAAACCTATCATGGAAAAGAAACAGAGATATCAATCACCACAACTGATAGCATCACAAAAGAAAATCAGACACAATCTTTTATCTGATGGAAGAATATAACATTTTGAGTAGTTCTGCCCAAATGTTAAACCTGTTGAAAGCTATAGATCCAGCAAGTCATTTACAAAAACACACGTCAGAAAAATGCCCTAACAAATAGTATGACATGTAATCAATAAAGTCCACACTGCATATATTCCGACTGGAAAAATACTTTCCCAAAAAATAAACTGTAAAACAAAAAAAAAAAAAGAAGAAGGAGGAGGAGAAGGAGAAGAAGAAGAAGAAGAAACCTGAGAAACTAACCCACACATATATGGCCTTAACTTGCGACACAAGAGCAGAAAATATGCAATGGGGAAAGGACTGCCACTTCAGTGAACGGTCCTGGAAAACTGGACACTACATGCAGAAGAATGGAACTGGATCACTTTCTTACAGCACACACAGAAATTTTAAATGGATGAATGACTTGAATATAAGACCTGAATCCATAAACATCCGAGAAGAAAACACAGGTAGTGAGTTTCTCAACAATTGGTTTTGGCAGAGTCTTTTAGATCAGACACCAAAGGCAAAGACAACAAATGAAAAAATAAACAAGTGGAACGACATCAAACTGAAATTTCTACATGGAAAAAGAAACCATCAAAACTTAAAAAGCGACCTACCAATGAGAAAAAATATCACCAATCATATGTATGAGAAGAGGCTAATATCCAAAATAAACAAAACATTCATACAAATCAAAACAAAAAACCTGTATAAAGAATGGGGAGATTATGTGAATAGATACTTTCCAAAGATGACACCCAGGTGGCCAACAGACACAGAAAAAGTTGTTCAACATCACTAATCGTCGTCAGGGAAACATAAGTCAAACCCATAATCCGCTATCTCCTCACCACTGTTGGGATGGCATTTGTCCCAGAGACAGACAGCAGGTGTGGTCAAGGGTGTGTAGACAAGGGGACTCTGTGCACTCTTGGTGGGAATGTACATTGGTGCAGCATCTGTGACAAAGAGTATGGAGGTTCCTGGAAAAATGAATACAACTACCACATGACCCAGTGATTGCTCTGA
>NW_027403489.1:0-2841 GCF_003265705.2 Callorhinus ursinus
TTCTCCACCACTAATTTCCTTGTGTCCCCAGGTAATTGCTTAAACTAGGAGTGTCAGCCTCTCCAGCGCAAGCCACTGGAAGGCCACCACCATCCTGGGGGATGCTGCAAGGGCAATGCATGTGAAGGTCCAGCAGTATTAGATACCTGTACTGAAGCTATTAGGATTTGGCGGGCAGAACTCTATGGTTTTTGGCACTGCTTGTCTTCCAAAACTTTTTTCTAATGAAAAATTCCAAAGGTAGACAAAAATAGAACACAACAATGAGCCCCATGCATCCACCAACTGGGATCGACAATTACTAACTCATGCTAATTTTACTCCACTGACACCCACAAACTCTCCTCCCTCAAACTACCGTGAAGCAGAACTCAAACATCATTTCATCTACAGATACATCAAAGTGTATCTCTAAAAGATAGAGGCTCCTTTACATCTAACCTCAATATCACACTACACTGAACATAGTTATCTCTTAACACCACAGAATATTCAGTTGGAGCTGATTTCCTGATCTCATTTCTATCCCATTTTATTGTTTACAAATAAGGTCCCCACATTGTCATTAGTGGATAGCTATCTGAAGCCTTTTACATTCTTCAGTGTTTGGGTAGGTCACACGCTCTCCAGTCTTCCCCAAAGACTAAATTTTGGAGAGCACATTCTCAGAGGGCCACAAAGCTTATCCCACTTCCCCTGAGTTTCCTTCCTGTAAACTGGCAATTAAATCTAGAGGCTTGCATGACAATGTTTTACTTTTTATCCTTAATTCAATATGTAGTAAAATTGCGTTTTTGTTTTTGTTTTTGTTTTTTTTTGGTGGACTGCTCTATGTTTTGATGTTCAAGTGTTTGTTTTAAAAAAAAAAGAAAAAGAAAAAGCTGGCTCTAAGCCATGGAGAAGCGAGTGGGGCCTGGGAAATTATTTCATATCTTTAGAAGAACAAAGCAGCCTGAGGATATACATGTAACCCACAGAATCAGAGGAAAAGAAGGGCATGAAGAAAGATGAAGGAGGACTCTGTTACTGAGAAGAAATGAAGATATTTGAAATATCTCCTGTGCCATGCTCCAAGATAAAAAGAAAATCTCCTGTCATTAGAGGAAACCTAGAAATAATAGAAATGGTTAGCCAGGTAGTTCAGTGCTCTTTGGGGAGTTGGAAGCTTTAGTTTTGGTCCCCGGCAGCTCTGTCCTTCAGCTCAGAGATCTTTGGCGCATCAAGACCTGGCAGAGACACGTGCCAACTCCACTCACAAGTCACAGGCAGAGCTGGTCACATAACCACACCCAACCACGGGGGCATGCCAGGAAATGTAATTCTGCCATATACACAGAGAGGGACAGCTAGAAACACGTATCGCTTTGGGCTAATGACTAGCACACTCGTAAACAACAATACAGTAATAATACATGCTATATGTATGCCTATTGCATTACATGCACATACAGATGATGTTACCTGTACATACACGTACATGCACACACACACTCCCCTCTACGCACATATGTGGTCTGTGTGCACAGGTACGTGCAGAGTAGGAGTCAACTCACACAGCATGGCCCACAATAAACATTTTAAAAGACTAAAAATAGATTATGATCCCAACCTGCAGACCTTGGGCAGTGTCCCCACTCCAACCTCACCCACCCTATCAGTACCCACTTTCTTGAGGAGGGGATGTGTGGAGGAATGTCCCACCCTTAGGTCAGGTGGAGACTTGTCCCCATGGCACCCGTTCACTGGCTGCACACACATTAGCAGGGCCCGGTGCCATTCCAGGTACCAGACGTGGGGCTGTGGCAATCTGAGCTAGCCCTCCCCTTCTCCAAGCTGACATTCCACTAGGGAGACAAATAATATGTGAATAAGCCATCAGGTACAACACTCTTCAATGGGGATAAATGCTCTGAAGAAAATTAAACAGGTAGTGGGGTAGGCAGTGAGGGGAGGGTGGTGGCAGAAGGTTCTTCGGGTGGACAGGCAAGAGGGCTTTCTGAGGAGCTGCATTTAAAGGAAATGCCACAGCACAACGGCTGGAATAGGTGCTTGGGGACCCGTACCACTCCCCGGGCAGTGGGCCCCGAGGATGTGCTTGCCCCGCCCCCCGAGTATGGAGGGGGCGCAGACAGATCTGGCTGGAGTTGGGAGAGCTCCCTGAACCTGTCTACCAGGCAACTCTGCCCAAGTGGGGCAGCACCCACTCCATGGCCATCCTCAGTCCCCCCACTTCCTCCTTTCAAAGGCTGCTCAGAGATGTGCAGGACCATGCAGCTGCCCATGAAGAATCTTCCCTCAACAGCTCCCACCACCCTGAGCGACTGCCTCTCGCTGGAGACGAATCACCACACAGTTCAGCTCCTTCCCAGGCAGCTTCCCATTCTGAAGAGCCGCCTGCACATTAAAGCTTGCGATGCATGGCCCCCAGCCTGTTTAGAGCTTCTTTATGGCCTCATCAGCAGTAACCAGACGATTACAAAGGCTTCTTCTGTTTTTTAAAAACAATGATTTATTGGATCTCTTCAACCCCTTTCCCAGGTCTGTGTATTATATGCGCATGGTTTGCTGTAATTAAATTCCCAGATTACTGCCAAACTGATCATTTTACCCATCCGATCTGTAACACTGCGTTTTATTGTCTCTTCTTATTTTTTAATTAAGATAGAAGTAGATGTATTCTATGAGATCCAGGAAGGAAATAAAACCACCCTCTTCCCAAGTCAGAGGGGCTCTGGAGCAGGGAGGTAGGAATCATAAGTGAGCACGGAAGGAGCCGGATTCTGGGTTCACCCATCCTTCCCTCAACAGGTATTTACTGAGGACCTACCATATGTCAGCAAC
>NW_027403490.1:0-2840 GCF_003265705.2 Callorhinus ursinus
TGAAAGCTGACTGTTCATCTGCAACAATAGGGGCTAGAACACTGTGGAATAAATAGTATCTTCAATGAACTGAGATAAAGTAACTATCAACTATCAACTTTCTTTACATTCATTAGAAATTTCTCTTAAAGACAAAGGCAAACTGAAAGGCAAATTTCAGATAAATGAAACTGAGAGAGGTTCCTGCCAGAAGACACCCACGTAAAGAAATTCCAAAAAATCTACTTCAGGCAGAGGGAAAGTATCACATGCAAGAACATAAAAAGAGCAAAGATGTGCTAAGCATGAGGGTGAATCTAAACAAGCATTGAGTGGACACAACAATAAAGTCTCATGGAGCATGGCACAGACTGACTATATGGTCACCATTCACTTCTGCTCCTCTCAGACACAAAGGAAGCTGTTTTCCACTTTTAATTGCAAATAGTTGAGGTCATGTTATTGGATTCTGGCCAATGGAGTGCAGATGGAGACAGAAGTAGTGTACGCTACTTTCAGGCATAGGCATAAATCACCAATGCGCTTTCTCATCCCCTCCCACGGCCATGGTAGAGGTCACCCATTGAAGATGGTGACATCATATCATCCCGGATCCCTGAGTCACTCCATGGAGGAGACACTCCAGGAGAACTTTCCAACCAGCACTGAATATGGTGTGAAACAGAAACCTCTATTATGTTAACTCACAGCTGTAGAGATTATCACAGTAACTAGTTGTACTTATCTTGAGTAATGTAGAAATTGGTCCATTGAAAAGAGCTGTTGCCATTCCAAGACATCAAATGTGTGGCACTGGCTTAGTGGTCATGTTGTGGACAACAAGAAACCTGATATAAGAAGGCTCAGAAAGTGCTGATCTGTGTTGCAATGGCAGAACCATTGCCTGGATAATTCTGAGGCAGATCATGAGCCTCATGGGCCAGTAGCCCTAGGGGAAGGGTTTATAAAACAGAACGTTAGTATTGTGGGTCAGATGTAGATGGGTACATCTGTTAAGCTGTTACAAGAAAGAGATGAGCTTGGAGAATATTTGGCCAATTAATAAGAAATAAAAGGAAATAGAATCCAGAAATTTAGAGCCTTGAAGTTTCAAGAAAGTACACTATTTTAGATCCCAATCGGTTAAGCAATGGGATCGTCTTTAAGTATTGAAGACCAGTTAAATTTTTCAATGAAATGAAGCAAATCTTTTTTTAAAATTTTTTATTGTTATGTTAATCACCATATATTACATCATTAGTTTTTTTAAATTTTTTATTGTTATGTTAATCACCATATATTACGTCATTAGTTTTTGATGTAGTGTTCCATGATTCATTGTTTGTTCATAACACCCAGTGCTCCATGCAGAAGTGCCCTCCTCAATACCCATCACCAGGCTAACCCATCCCCCTACCCGCCTCCCAAATGAAGCAAATCTTAGCAGAGATTCTCTAAACGCTGTTGCCACCATTTGAGAGTCACCAGTTGAGAGAGAAAGGCATGGGGACGAGAAAGCAAAGAAAAAAAGGGGAATTGAGAACTTTGTCACAGACCACAGAGAGGTCTGAAGCGACCTAAGTTTTGAAGGAATTGCATTACAAAAGAAACCATGAGCCCTGATTGAAAAGCCTTTGACTGTTTAAAGCTGAAAACAAGCCTTGGCCCTGTTTCCACAATCAGGAGGCAAGCTTTGAAGATTGTACAGACCTTCCTTGGATGCGGCAACCTCACTTCTTGAAGGAGTCCCACCTGGAGCTGACTGGCTTGCATCAGAAGAGGACAAGAGTGACAAACAGACCTTGATTGGGTTAAGCTATGGAGTTTTGAGGATTGTTGGTACAACAGCTAGAATTATTTATCATTCATTAAGTCACATAGCTGTATTTAAACAAGATAAAAATAACATAATAGTAAGTTGGGAAATACTTACGATTGATCAAATCCTTTAACTTTTTAAAAACAAGATAAAACTAAAATACTTAGCACAGTAGTAAATTGCGAAGGGACACCTGGAGTGAAAAGTGGTCTTGGAAAGTAAAAGTCTTAGCTAACTTTTGACTTTAATTCAATAATTCCTAAGGTAACCACTCAAAGAATAGCAACCGAGAGGTTTGGAAACCAATAAAGGAGGAAAATGGAACAGGACCAATAAAATATCCAAAGTAAATCAAGAATTGAGGAAGAGAGGGGGTGCCTGGGTGACTCGGTTGGTTAAGCAACTGCCTTCAGCTCATTTCATGACTCCAGGGTCCTGGGACCAAGCCCAGCAGGGAGCCTGCTTCTCCCTCTCCCTCTGTCCCTGCCCTGCCCCCGCTCATGCTCTCTCCCTCTCAAATAAATCAAATCAATCAATCAATCAATCAATCAATAGAATCTTTAAAAAAATAATTGAAGAAGAGAGTACAAAAATACTAGGAGAGATGAAGCAAATAGAAACCCCAAAATATAATGATAGACATAAATCCAAACATATCAGTATTCACAATAAAGAAGTGGGCTAAATGTTTTGGTTAAAAGACAAAGACTGGATTGTCAGAAGTAAATAAGAATCCAAAATCTGACTGTATGCTATTTACAAGACTCATACAAAAGCCCTAAAGATATACAAAGGCTGTAAGAAAAAGGACGGGGAAAGATTCGTCATGCAAATTCTATATCAAAGGAAAACAGCGTTATCTCATTAAATGAGGCAGATGAGTTTTTTTTAAGGCAAAAAGCATTTTTAGGGAGAAAGAAGGTCAATTCTTACTGATAAAAGTTTCACTTTACAGGGAAGATATAACAACTTAAAATATGTATGCATTTAATAACACAGCCTCAAGATAGAACCATAAGTAGATACAGACCATGCCATAATC
>NW_027403491.1:0-2840 GCF_003265705.2 Callorhinus ursinus
GCGCGCACGCGCGTGTGTGTCCGGGTCTGCTCTGTGCACCCCGAGCCAGGAGAGAGCAGGCGGAGGGCTGGCTCAGGGGAGCACTCTGTTCTCTTTTCGGGCACCTGGCCCCCCAGCCGAGCTCACCCCCGCACTGACCTTGGGGCTCTCACCCCAGTCCCTCCTGGGCCCAGAACCTCCCCGCCTCCTCCCTGGGCCACATGCTGGAGAGGCACAGCGGGGCTGCTCTGGATGAACCGTGAGCAGAGTGGGGGTGACGAGTCCCACATCCCGCCTGCTCGTGTGGATCCTGCAGGTTCGGGGCCCGGTCCTGACGCTGCCGACCCCCCGCACTGAGGAGGAAACAGCCTTGTGAATGCAAGTTCATCCCCTGCGTGCCGTCCCTGAGAGCCTCGTCCTGGGGGATGTCTATGGTTCTCATCGGCTCTTCACAACCGTCAGTGTAGCGACGAATGCTCGGGGTCCAGAGGAGGGACCGCGGAGCAGCGTCCTCACTGTCCTCACTGGATGCTGATCGCGGAAGGGGATGCAGATAGGGAGGGGAGTGGGGGAACGCTGCTGGGGTTCGAACCTACTGAGCGCTTTATCAGGAGCCAGGCCCTGCTGGAGGGCAGAGCGCGATCCTGCTTTCCAGCTTGGCACAGCCTGCTCTGTAGAACAACCACCCCCACCTGGTGTCCGCTTAGAAGCCTCTAGAAGGCCTGCTCACGAATGCAGATCCCGGCTCCCAGCCCACACTCCTGGGGAGACCCAGGCACTTGCATGTAACCAGCTCCCAGGGGAGCCAAGTGGTCCCCGCAGTAGAGAACCAGCGTACTGGCGCGAGCTGACAGTGTCTGTGCAGTTGGAGCGCCCACCCGCCCGCTCGCTCATCAGACCCTTCGTTCTGGACCCGCTGGTGCTGGGGACACCACGGTGAGCGAGCTGACCCGGGCCCCGCGCGCGTGGCATTCACACTTGGGGGAGGGGGGCACGCGGGGTGTGGCCGCGGGGGCCGTGCGGGACCGGAGGGCGCTGAGGGGTCACCCGCGGAGGGGGAATGAACGCCCAGGCCCGGGTCCCAGGGGGGTTCTGTCAAACGGCCAAGCTCAGGCAGTCCGTGAGGGATGACGTCCGGGAATCCAGCGGCCACCAGAAGCTCCGAGGCCTCACTGAGAGCACAACTACATTGCTTTTCAGGCCACTGGTCCGTGAACGCAAGATGCAGAACGAACCCCTGGAAGGCCTCTCCGCCCCGAGAGGCTGCTGTCTGCACAGGAGGCCGTTCTGAGCACCAAATGCTGCTGCATCAGCCGGCACACCCCCGTTATTCATTAGAGGTGCTGCTCGAATTTCTCCTGCACAGTTGGGCCCATCAGATAGACACAGTGGCACAAACCGCCCAGCAAATCGGAGGCAACGGGGGGAAAGGACCCGCTATGAGGGGCGCACAGGACAAGCTTGGCTCCAAGTACCTGCAGGACGAGCCCACCCTCACCCTGTCCCTGTGTCTCCAACAAATCCGGACCCCAGGCCCTGCGCCACCCCCCGAGGGATTCCGAAAGAGGAGATCCACGCGTTTGTCACCCAGGAGATTCATGAAATCCTCAGGCGATGCTCGCGGAACACCCACTGTGTGCCAGGCGTGGAGGACCAGCAGTGCACAGGGCAGGACCGCGTCCCGGAGCGCCTGCGTTCTGGGCGGTAGGGAGCAGCGGAGTCTCGGGGAGCAGCAGAGCGCATGTGGGTGCATCTTCCCTGGTGGGGAAGGCTCGGAAGGCTCGGAGCCTCCCTCCGCTCAGGTGCGGGAGGGAGTCTCGGGTTTGCCTCGAGCACAGTTTGCTGGCCCTGGTCCTGAGGCAGGTTCCGCAGCCCCCAGGGCCTTGGACGGGGCCGCGTGTCCTCCGGATGTGAATCGCTCAGGATTCCAGTCATGCACCCACGGAGTCACATGGGGATAGAACACATTCTGTGTCCCGGCTACTGGGGAGTTGGGGACTGGTGGGCAGAGCCCATGTCATGCAGGTGTGGACCCGACGTGTCATGATCCGGGGGAAGAGAAGCATGGGCAGAGCCCGTTGGGGGGCGAGGAAGGCGCCTGCGCCCCCTGCAACTGATGCTCAGGAGAGAGCCCGCCAGGGGCTGGGGGCCACCCACCTACTGGTTGAAGAACAGCGTTTCTCCTGAGGGCCAGCTCGGGAGCAGGTGCTGGTGCTGCCAGGGGGCTTCCTCTCGAGGCCCCGAGGCCGAGGAGATGATCAGCAGCTCCGGGGAGGGGGAGGTGTTACCGGCTCCGTTCACTTGCCCACCAGGGAAAGGCCGGCCTCCACGAAAACTCTGACTGTTAGTGGGTACGCCCACTTGGTCGTTTGGGAGATGCCTAACATGTAAAAATAAAATCAGGCCTGCCTCAGGTGTGGAAGGAGGAAACAGCTAGAAGCACCTCTCTCTCTCTCTGCTGTTGCTGGATTTGAATGCCAATGAATCCCCTCTCTGAAGACAGCGAGTTTAAAATAAGAGCTGGAGGAAATTTCATTTAATTTACTTGAATCTTGGGGAAATCCAGTAGTTAACTTGGAGCTCTCACACTAAACACAGGAAGAGGCTTTTCCTGGACTTATATTCTCTACACAGAAATCGCAAAGCAGTTGCGTTCCCACCTTGGTGCTAATTTACTCAGCCTGCAGTCTCAGACAACAGCTCCTGCCATGGGATTTCCCGGGTCTGGGGTCTGCAGGTCTGCAGGTCTCCCGGTCTTCGGTCTGCGGGTCTTTTGGTCTATGGTCTGCGGGTCTGGGGTCTGTGGGTCTGGCATCTGTGGGTCTGTGGTCTGTGGGTCTGAGGTTTGGGGTCTGCAGGTC
>NW_027403492.1:0-968 GCF_003265705.2 Callorhinus ursinus
CTAACAACCCAGCTAAGCACGTTGCTAACAATTCACCTAGACAATGTGATCACCATGTGCAGTTGGACCTGAGCCCTGTTCCACTGCTCTGCATTCAGCCAAGAAGTTACCTGGACAGTGGCCTCACCTCGTGTCTGTGGACCTGGAGAAAAACATATCACTATGCTGGCCCAAGCAGATACATGCACAGAAAACTCATCATGTGCCTTTGGACCTGGAGAACAACAGTGCAGCTCTGTGCTATGCCAAGCAGACACCAGGTTAGCAGGCCCACCATGTGCCCTTGGACCTGGAGACAAACAACTCAGCTCTGGTCTAATCCAAGTAGGCTACTTGACAGCAGGGTCCATCTCATCCCTTGGACCTGGAGACCAACAGTGAAGCATTGCTCTAGGCCAAGGAGTCACTTTGACAGTGGGCTCACTCTGTCCTTGGCCAAAATGGAGAGGGGGCTCACCATGTGCTCTTAGACCTGGCGATCAACAACACATCTCTGTGCTATGGCAAGCAGGAATCTGAACAGAAATCAGCTTCTCTGCTAGGCCACACAAGCACCTGGATTGAGGTCTCACAATGTGCCTTTGGACCTGGAGAGCAAGAACTCATATTTGTACTGGGCCAAGCAACCAGGACAGAGGGATCACGATGTGTTCATGGACCTGCAGACCAAGAATGGAGCTCTGTGCTAGGCGAAGCAGGCACCTTGACAGCAATATCACTATTTTCCCTTGTACCTGGAGACCAAAACTGTAGCTCTGTGCTAGGCCAAGCACACACCTGGACAGAGGGATCAACATGTGCTCTTGAAACATAAGACCACCAACTCAGCTCTGTGCTAGGCCAAGCAGGCACCTGGACAGCGGGCTCATCATGTGCCCTAGGATGTGGATCCTTCCCCTCAGAGCACAGGGCACTCAAACACTGGGATTGCCAATTTATCTCAGCATGTGAGACCTCCAAAGCTGCTC
>NW_027403492.1:1068-2840 GCF_003265705.2 Callorhinus ursinus
AAGAGCCCTCCAGTCATGCTTCCTACTGCACTAAAAAGACACTGGGATAACAGCCTGATACAAAACCCTCTGATTGGGTGCCTTCCAACTCTGCCGGCAAGTGAGCATTCAAGTCACTTCTCACCTGGGATTTGCTCCAGGGATGTGGGTTTTAAGCTCAGGTGATGTGCAGATCCCAGTGAGCTGGTGCCCACAGGTGACTACCACTGTGTTGGAATGGGAAGGGCCTAGATCTGTGGTTCCGGGGCTGAGCTCAGTCAAGGCAGTGTGCTCATAACACCCGGGCATAAATGGATGGAATCAGGAGGAAGCTCCTTTGGGGATGAGAAGTGAACTTCAGGGGCTTGGGAAGTGGGCGGCTTACATCCTTAAGATAGATGGTGCCTCAGGTGATTTGAGGGTGCTGTTTTCAGGAGCCAGTGTGGAGGCTGGTAGAGTGCAGTTCACTTAGATGTAAGGGGGAAGTGGGTTGCTTATGTGATCCCAACACTTAGAATCTCCTGTGCTTAGCTGCTCAGACCTTGCTCACAATACCTTGGGCTCCACAAACATGAGGCTCCTGGGAGGGCTGGTACCCAGACCTGCTCCCCCCTTGAATCCCTATTCCTTCATTTGTAAAATGGGGGTAACTTTTTTGGGAGGTGGTTGTGTGAGCAGGAGGCAGGAGATGGCAGGTTTGAGGAGGGGATCTACAAGGGCAGGTGACAGATGGCGCCCAGAGGAGGGAGGGAAGAAGGGGGGATGAGACTGTGAGCCTGTTCCTTGTTCTGGCCTTTCCTGCCCAAAGGCAAAACATCAGCTTTGCGAGGACCGCAGTGTGGGAGTTGCCTCTGTCCCATACCTGGCCTTCTCCACCCCTAATGTCACAGGTGTGCTTACAGGCGGAGAACAACTACAGGTAGGTATGGAGGTAGAGCGTTAGACTTATACAGATTCACAGGAAGCCACAGGTAGTTCAGAAAGATCCCTTCACGGAGGCACCATTCACTCCTTTTGATTGTTTCCAATCATTCAGCAATTACAAATAAACCCGCAGTGAAAATCATGCACTCATTACCTGGGACCCCATTAACACAGATATCATTTCTCTTTATGGAATCATTGTCTTCTCCAAGTATCCCTTTATGACCCAATAGATTTCTTTCTCTCTTCTTCGCAGCCCTCTATTTTCCATCATTTTATCCTCTATAGCACTGATTTGTTCTTCTGCATCATTCATCCACTTTGTTTAGCTTTTACTTGGACTGTACCTGAGTAATAGCATATTTAATGTTGGCCTGCGTAGATTTTAGTTCTTTTATGTCGACAGTAAGGGATTCTCTAGTGCCTTCTATGCTAGAGAATGCCTTCTGTGCTAGTTTCAAGTCCAGCCAGAATCTGTGTAATCAGTGTTTTCAATTCAAGTTCAGACATCGCAATTATGTCCATATTGATTAAATCACTGGCAGTGAGTACAACATCCTGTTCTATCTTTTGGAGTGAATTTCTCCATCTCGTCATTTTCTCCAGGAAGTAAAGAAGAAAAAAAGACAGAAAAAAGTAATACCAATGATAGCAGAGAAAAACAAGACCAACAAAAATCAAAACAGAAACAATTAAAGAAAGAAACAAAAAAAAAAGTATGCCCTGGTCGTGTTTGATCCGCCTTCCAAAGAATTTAGATACCAAAATAAGAAAATGTATAAAGTTTTGAAAGGAAATATATATGATTTACATAAAAATGGACATCAATATGAATTAAAAAGAACTGAAAAATAAGAAAATAACTGAAA
>NW_027403493.1:0-467 GCF_003265705.2 Callorhinus ursinus
TTAAAGTCCCCCACTATTATTGTATTGTTGTCAATGTGTTTCTTTGCTTTTGTTATTAATTGCCTTATATAATTGACTGCTCCCACGTTAGGGGCATAGATATTTACAATTGTTAGATCTTCTTGTTGGATAGACCCTTTAAGTAGGATATAGTGTCCTTCTTCATCTCTTATTACAGTCTTTGTTTTAAAATCTAATTTGTCTGATATAAGGATTGCCACCCCAGCTTTCTTTTGGTGTCCATTAGCATGGTAAATGGTTTTCCACCCCCTCACTTTCAATCTGGGGGTGTCTTTGGGTCTAAAATGAGTCTCTTGCAGACAGCATATTGATGGGTCTTGTTTTTTAATCCAATCTGATAGCCTGTGTCTTTTGATTGGGGCATTTAGCCCATTTACATTCAGGGTAACTATTGAAAGATATGAATTTAGTGCCATTGTATTGCCTGTAAGGTGACTGTTACTGTA
>NW_027403493.1:567-2839 GCF_003265705.2 Callorhinus ursinus
ATCTAATTTGTCTGATATAAGGATTGCCACCCCAGCTTTCTTTTGGTGTCCATTAGCATAGTAAATGGTTTTCCACCCCCTCACTTTCAATCTGGGGGTGTCTTTGGGTCTAAACTGAGTCTCTTGCAGACAGCATATCGATGGGTCTTGTTTTTTAATCCAATCTGATAGCCTGTGTCTTTTGATTGGGGCATTTAGCCCATTTACATTCAGGGTAACTATTGAAAGATATGAATTTAGTGCCATTGTATTGCCTGTAAGGTGACTGTTACTGTATATTGTCTGTGTTCTTTTCTGATCTATGCTGCTTTTAGGCTCTCTTTTTGCTTAGAGGACCCTTTCAATATTTCTTGTAGGGCTGGTTTTGTGTTTGCAAATTCCTTTAGTTTTTGTTTGTCCTGGAAGCTTTTTATCTCTCCTTCTATTTTCAATGATAAACTAGCTGGATAAAATATTCTTGGCTGCATATTTTTCTCATTTAGTGCTCTGAAGATCTCATGCCAGTCCTTTCTGGCCTGCCAGGTCTCTGTGGATAGGTCTGTTGCCAATCTAATGTTTCTACCATGGTAGGTTACATATCTCTTCTCCCGAGCTGCTTTCAGGGTTTTCTCTTTGTCTCTGAAACTCGTTAAGTTTTACTATTAGAAGTCGGGGTGTTGACCTATTTTTCTTGATTTTGAGAGGGGTTCTCTGTGCCTCCTGGATTTTGATGCCTGTTTCCTTCCCCACATTAGGGAAGTTCTCTGCTATTATTTGCTCCAATATACCTTCTGCCCCTCTCTCTCTTTCTTCTTCCCCTGGGATCCCAATTATTCTAATGTTGTTTCGTCTTATCGTATCGCTTATCTCTCAAATTCTGCCCTCGTGATCCTGTAGTTGTTTCTCTCTCTTTTTCTCAGCTTCTTTATTTTCCATCATTTGGTCTTCTATATCGCTGATTCTCTCTTCTGCCTCATTTATCCTGGCAGTTAGTGCCCCCATTTTGGATTGCACCTCATTAATAGCCTTTTTGATTTCGACTTGGTTAGATTTTAGTTCTTTTATTTCTCCAGAAAGCATTTCTCTAATAACTTCCACGCTTTTTTCAAGCCCAGTAGTATCTTTAAAGTCATGATTCTGAACTCTAGGTCTGACATCGTACTAATGTCAGTATTGAGTAGGTCCCTGGCAGATGGTACTACCTGTTGTTCTTTTTGCTGAGATGATTTTTTTCATCTTGTCATTTTGTCCAGAGGAGAACAGATGAATGAGAGAACAGAATGCTAACAGGTTAACAATGTCTCCAGCAAATATACTCTATACAAATCAGAAAAGACCTGAAACCAGGGGACAAGAAAGGGAAAGAAAGAAGAGAAAAAAAAAGGAAAAAGAAAAAGATAAAAAGAAACAAAAACAGAACAAAACAAAAAAAAACAGAATATGATCAAATATGATCAGGCTAGTGCATAGATCAGTGCCACACACTAGCTTTTGGGCATATTTTGGTCTGTTAGAAGAAAGTGCCTGCTAAAATTTTAAAGGAAGAAAGACTTATATATGTACAAAATAAGGGTTGATACAATGAAGGAATGGAAGTTGACTGTAAAGATGAAAATTATAAAGGATTTTATAAAAGGAATTGATAAGATAAGAAGTTGTTTTGAAAAAGAAAAAAGAAAAAAAAGAAAAAAAGGGAGAGACTCTGATCAGGCAGGAGACTAGAACAAAGCCATACACTAGTGATTTAGGGTATATTTTGATCTGTTATAAGAAATTGTATCTCAAAATTTTAAAGAGAGAACAACTTATATATATATACATATATATATATGGCAAAAATAAGGGTAACTACTATGAAGGAATAAAAACATGACTCTAAAAATGAAAAATAAAAAATGTTTTTTTTTAAAAAGGGATTGATAAGATGTTTGAAAAAGGGAAAAAGAAAAATTAAAAAAAAACCGTTAAAAAAATTAACTTTGAAAAACTAATGAATTATGGTAAAAAAAAGCCATGAATTCTATGTGCAGTATTCCCCTAGCGCTGGAGTTCTCCCGTTATCCTTGATCGGTAAACTTGGTCTTGGCTTGCTGGCTGTTCGTGCTGATCTTCTGGGGGAGGGGCCTGTTGCCGTGGTTCCCAAATGTCTTTGCCGGAGGCGGAATTGCCCTGCCCTTGTCGGTCTGGGCTAAGCAAGCTGCTCCGGTTTGCTCTCAGGAGCTTTTGTTCCCTGCAAGCTCTCGGTACAGCTTTGGAGGACCAGGGTGAAAATGGTGGCCTCCCAATCTCCACC
>NW_027403494.1:0-733 GCF_003265705.2 Callorhinus ursinus
AGAATGAAGCAGAGTAAGTCGGAGCCGGAGAGGAACGATGAGAGATAATGGACTCTGAAAAACAAACTGAGGGTTCTAGAGGGTAAGCTGGTGGGCGGATGGGGAAAAAAAAAGGAAAGGAAAGGCCAATATCCCTCACGAAAAAAGATGCCAAAATCCTCAAAAATTATAAGCAAACTGAATTCAACAATACATCAGGAGAATCACACAACACAATCAAGGGGGATATATTTCAGGGATGCAGGGATGTTTGCACATCTGCACATCAAACATCAGGATACATCATCTTAAAAAAATAAAAGATAAAAATCATATGATTGTTACAATAGAGGCAGAAAGAACACTTGACAAGATTCGATATGCATGTATGATAAAAACTCTAAACCATCTGTGTATACAGAGAACATAAACTATATATGAAAAGCTCACAGCTAAAATCATAGTCAAGGGTGAAAGGTTGAAAACTTGATCCACTAAGATCAAGAACAAGACAAAGATTTCCAATCTCATCACTTTCACTCAACATAGTATTGAATGCCCTAGTCAAAGCATTTAGACAAAAAAAAGAAAAAAAAGAAAAGAAAGGAAGGAGGGAAGGAAGGAAGGAAGGAAGGAAGGAAGGAAGGAACGAAGGAAGGAACGAAGGAACGAAGGAAGAAAAAAGAAAGAAAGGAAGGAAGGAAGGAAGGAAGGAAGGAAGGAAGGAAGGAAGGAAAAAAGAAGAAAGAAAGAA
>NW_027403494.1:833-2548 GCF_003265705.2 Callorhinus ursinus
AAAGAAAGAAAGAAAGAAAGAAAGAAAGAAAGAAAGAAAGAAAGAAAGAAAAGAAAGAAAATAAAAGAAAAGATGAAATCCAAATAGGAAAACTGTCACTATTTGCAAATGACATAGTATATATGGTAATCCCTAAATATTCCACCAAAAACTGTTGAATAAATAAATTCTGTAAAGCTCCAGGATAAAAGGTCAATGTACAGAGACCTGTGGCAATTCGTTTTCTTTTAAGATTTTATTTATTTATTTATTTGACAGAGAGAGAGAGAAACAGCAAAAGCAGGGTGAGCAGCAGAAGGCGACGGAGAAGCCGACACCCCACTGAGGAGGGAGCCCAATGAAGGTCTGGATGCCAGGTCCCTGGGATTGTGACCTGAGCCAAAGACAGACGCTTAAACTGACTAAGCCACCAGGTGTCCCAACTTGTTGCATTTCCTTATAGTGATGACAAACTTCCACAAAGAGAAAATAAGAAAACAATGCCATTTACAATTGCATCAAGAAAAAAATAACTAGGAATAAAAGTAAGAAATGAATCAACCCGCAGTTCTGAGGCATGCAGAACAAATCCACGCTTGCAGAACCGCGATAAAGGAGTGGCAAGCTGCTTGGCTCCTGAAAGCCATTACCTTTATAGGTCTTATTACACTTTCAGATGATGACACATCTTCCAACGTTCAATGGCTCTGTTATAAAGCCAATTATCCAATCCGGGAAGCTCTCTAAAAAAGTTTCAATATGTGTGATAAAGGCCTTCTGACCACTGCTTTTTATGTCTACCCCACACAGGTGTATGATGTGGTTAAATCACTGAAGGCCCTGGGCTGTACCATCCCAGTGGCTTCCATGCCCACAGACTTTCCGGCTGGACAAACACTTTATTTATTTATTTATTTATTTGAGAGAGAGAATGAGAGATAGCACAAGAGGGAAGAGGGTCAGAGGGAGAAGCAGACTCCCTGATGAGCAGGGAGCCCAATGTGGGACTCGATCCCAGGACTCCAGGATCATGACCTGAGCCAAAGGCAGTCACCCAAACAACTGAGCCACCCAGGCGCCCTGGACAGACTCATTTAAAAACACGATTGGAAGAGATCTGATTGGCTGTGGAAAATGGAGTTACGGAAATCGATGTGGTGATTAATAGGACCTTGGTGCTGACTGGCCAGTGGGAAGCCCTGTGTGATGAAATTCGTCAGTTTTGCAAGGCCTGTGGGGGGCTCATCTCAAAACCATCTTAGCAACAGGAGAACTTGGATCTCTTATTCATGTCTATAAAACCAGTATGATCGCAATGATGGCAGGACCAGATTTTATTAAGACCTCTACTGGAAAAGAAATGGTAAATGCCACTTTCCCAGTAGCTATAATAATGCTACGGGCCATTTGAGATTTCTTCTGGAAAACTGGAAACAAGGTAGGCTTTAAACCAGCCGGAGGCATCCGCAGTGCCAAGGATTCCCTTGCTTGTATCTCTCTTGTGAAGGAAGAGCTGGGAGATGAATGGCTGATGCCAGAAGTGTTCCGAATAGGTGCCAGTACTCTGGTTTCGGACATCGAGAGGCAGATTTACCATTACGTTACAGGAAGATAGGTGGCCTACCATGATCTTCCAATGACTTAAATCAGTGACCAGTTCCAGAAAAGTGCTTTACAGCAACATGTAAAATGTGTTTTTCTACGTAATCGCTAAAATTGTTTAATTAAAACATGAG
>NW_027403494.1:2648-2839 GCF_003265705.2 Callorhinus ursinus
GGCAGATTTACCATTACGTTACAGGAAGATAGGTGGCCTATCATGATTTTCCAATGACTTAAATCAGTGACCAGTTCCAGAAAAGTGCTTTACAGCAACATGTAAAATGTGTTTTTCTACGTAATCGCTAAAATTGTTTAATTCAAACATGAGAGAATCAATAGATAACTGACTTTTTCCCCCCTTAAATC
>NW_027403495.1:0-2838 GCF_003265705.2 Callorhinus ursinus
TTTATCTTTTTTTTTTAAATCTTCTTTCTTTTTTCAAATAACTTCTTATCCATTCCTTTTATAAAATCTTTTATACTTTTCATCTTTACAGTCATCTTCCATCCCTTCATTGTATCAACCCTTATTTTATATATATAAGTCTTTCTTTCTTTAAAATTTTAGGAGGCACTTTCTTCTAACAGACCCAAATACGCCCAAAATCTAGTGTGTGGCACTGATCTATGCACTAGCCTGATCATATTTGATCATATTCTGTTTCTTTTTGTTTTGTTCTGTTTTTGTTTGTTTGTATCTTTTTCTTTTTCTGTTTTTTTTTCCTTTTTTTTTCTTTCTTTATTCGTTCTTTCCCTTTCTTTTCCCCATTTTCAGGTCTTTTCTGATTTGTATAGAGTATATTTGCTGGGGACGTTGTAAACCCATTAGCATTTTGTTCTCTCAATCATCTATTCTCCTCTAGACAAAATGGCAAGACGAAAAAAATCACCTCACCAAAAAGAACAAGAGGTAGTACCGTCTGCCAGGGACCTACTCAATATGGACATTAGTAGGATGTCAGACCTAGAGTTCAGAATAATGACTTTAAGGATACTAGCTGGGCTTGAAAAAAGCGTGGAAGTCATTAGAAACACCCTTCCTGGAGAAATAAAAGAACTAAAATCTAACCAAGTCGAAATCAAAAAGGCTATTAATGAGGTGCAATAAAAAATGGGGGCACTAACTGCTAGGATAAATGAGGCAGAAGAGAGAATCAGCGATATAGAAGACCAAATGATGGAAAATAAAGGGGCTGAGAAAAAGAGAGATAAACAACTACAGGATCACGAGGGCAGAATTCGAGAGATAAGTGATACGATACGACAAAACAACATTAGAATAATTGGGATCCCAGGAGAAGAAGAGAGAGAGAGAGGGGCAGAAGGTATATTGGAGCAAATTATAGCAGAGAACTTCCCTAATGTGGGGAAGGAAACAGGCATCAAAAAAGGAGGCACAGACAACCTCTCTCAAAATCAATAAAAATAGGTCAACACCCCGACACCTAATAGTAAAACTTACAAGTCTCAGAGACAAAGAGAAAATCCTGAAAGCAGCTCAGGAGAAGAGATAGGTAACCTACAATGGTAGACACATTAGATTGGCAACAGACCTATCCACAGAGACCTGGCAGGCCAGAAAGGACTGGCATGATATCTTCAGAGCACTAAATGAGAAAAATATGCAGCCAAGAATACTATATCCAACTAGGCTGTCATTGAAAATAGAAGGAGAAATAAAAAGCTTCCAGGACAAACAAAAATTAAAGGAATTTGCAA
Organism: Callorhinus ursinus; assembly: GCF_003265705.2. Lineage (NCBI taxonomy): Eukaryota > Metazoa > Chordata > Mammalia > Carnivora > Otariidae > Callorhinus > Callorhinus ursinus. The sequence continues at coordinate 1,314 of NW_027403495.1, forward strand.
ACACGAAACCAGCCCTAACAGAAATATTGAAAGGGGTCGTCTAAGCAAAGAGAGAGCCTAAAAACAGCATAGATCAGAAAGGAACACAGACAATATACAGTAACAGTCACCTTACAGGCAATACAATGGCACGAAATTCATATCTTTCGCTAGTTACCCTGAATGTAAATGAGCTAAATGCCCCAATCAAAAGACACAGGCTATCAGATTGGATTAAAAAACAAGACCCATCAATATGCTGTCTGCAAGAGACTCATTTTAGACCCAAAGACACCCCCACATTGGAAGTGAGGGGTGGAAAACCATTTACCATGCTAAAGGACACCAAAAGAAAGCTGGGGTGGCAATCCTCATATCAGACAAATTAGATTTTAAAACAAAGACTGTAATAAGACGTGAAGAAGGACACTATATACTATTTAAAGGGTCTATCCAACACGAAGATCTAACAATTGTTAATATCTATGCCCATAACATGGGAGCAGCCAATTATATAAGGCAATTAATAACAAAAGCAAAGAAACACATTGACAACAATACAATAATAGTGGGGGACTTGAACACCCCCCTCACTGAAATGGACAGATCATCTAAGCAAAAATCAACAAGGAAATGAACACTTTAAATGAAACACTGGACCAAATGGACTTCACAGACATATTCAGAACATTCCATCCCAAAGCAACGGAATACACATTCTTCTCTAGTGCCCATGGAACATGCTCCAGAATTGATCATATCCTAGGGCACAAATCAGGTCTCAACTGGTACCAAAAAATTGGGATCATTCCCTGCATATTTTCAGACCACACTGCTTTGAAACTAGAACTCAATCACAAGAGGAAAGTCGGAAAGAACTCAAATACATGGAGGCTAAAGAGCATCCTACTAAGGAATGAATGGGTCAACCAGGAAATTAAAGAACAACAAAAAAATTCATGGAAACCAATGAAAATGAAAACACAACTGTTCAAAATCTTTGGGATACAGCAAAGGCAGTCCTATGAGGAAAGTATATAGCAATACAAGCCTTTCTCAAGAAACAAGAAAGGTCTCAAATACACAACCTAAGCCTACACCTAAAGGAGCTAGAGAAAAAACAGCAAATAAGTCCTAAACCCAGCAGGAGAAGAGAAATCATAAAGATCAGAGCAGAAATCAATGAAATAGAAACCAAAAGAACAGTAGAACAGATCAAGGAAAGTAGGAGCCCATTCTTTGAAAGAATTAACAAGATTGATAGACCGCTGGCCAGACTTATCAAAAAGAAAGGAGAAATGACCCAAATCAACAAAATCATGAATGAAAGAGGAGAGATCACAACCAACACCAAAGAAATACAAACAATTATAAGAACATATTATGAGCAACTCTATGCCAGCAAATGAGATAACCTGGAAGAAATGGGTGCATTCCTAGAGATGTATCAACTACCAAAATTGAACCAGGAAGAAATAGAAAACTGGAACAGACCTGTAACTGCTAAGGAAATTGAAGCAGTTATCAAAAATCTCCCAACAAACAA
>NW_027403496.1:0-2838 GCF_003265705.2 Callorhinus ursinus
GCGGGAGCTTAAGGCACGGTATCTGCACAGATTTCTGCCTTCGAAGGAGGTGCCTGGAACTCAGGGATCCACGCAGCTTCCTGACACCAGAGCTGGTGCGAGAGGTGCCTCTGCGCGAAGCCGTTTCTCTCGCCCTGTGATTGAGGGGAATCGTTTCCTAGGCTCTCACATAGACACCCTGAAAGTGTTGCCACCCTCCGGAACCGTGATGCTGTCTATATGACGGTTCCTCTCCACTGCTCTTAGCTAAAGTTCGGGCACGCTTTGCCTGGATTCTTCGTGAGAGTAGCCAGGGACCTAGACCTCCAGGCAGGCGCACAGGTTAGAGCAGTGCTAACAGCCGCAAACAAGAGATGAGTGGAGAGAGCAGACTTCCTTACAGGCCTGTTTCTCCGTCCGTGTAACGTTTAGGTTCCATTACTCATGCTTTCACACAAACAGCCCACAGGTAAAGTGTGCGCTCAAGACGGGCATTCTTGGCTGAAGCTCGGGGCCTCTAGCGTTTGCTTACTTTGCGTTAGGTGGACGGCAGTTCGGACTAAACGCACACTGGGCCTGGCGACCTAGCTTCAGGCAAGAAGTGTTGAGTCGAGAGGCGCCTTGGGCCCCTGCTTCTTTCTCCCTTGGAATTCTGCTGGGACCCACTCCCCAGGAGGGCACACAAGCAAGGTGGAACATGTGGCCGCACCCTGTGGAGCGGGGATGGGAGCTATAGCTGTGCTTGATTCCAGGCTTCTTTCCCCCAAGTCACGGTTGAGCACCGAGAGTTCCAGAGCCACGGGGAGCAGTGTAGGGTTAGCAGCTCCAGGTAGCAGGAGCTGAGCCGAGAGGTGCCTTCCGCAACGGCCTGTTTCTAACCTCGCTTTGGCGTATGGAAGCCGTTCCCCAGGCTCTCGCGCCCGGACACCGTACACTGCTTCCTCCCGCAGAGAGGTCGGCGGTAGCTAAAGCACGGGTTCTCTAGACTGTTTTGGCTTCGCGTTCGTCCGCTAGCAATGAGACTTGCATGCCAAAGCGGGGCCGCAGGCCTGGCTTCATGAAACAAGTGGGGACTCGTGTTCTGCCTTCTGCCGCCGCCTGAGTCTCACTCCGCAAATGGTTTTTTACTCGCTGGCAGCGCAAGCCCGCAGGCACACAGCGAAATGCTTCCACCCTCAGCAACGGCTATCCTGGCTGAAGCACCTATGCTCTACGGTGTGGTGCCTGCGAGTTAGGTGGTTGTTTTGCGGCCTACACTCACACACGGGGCAACGGTACTAGGCCCCGAAAGAAGAGCTGAGCCAAGAGGTGTGTCTTCGGCACCGGCCTTTTTCTCACCGGGGTTGACTTTAGGCAGGCCGTTCCCAGAGCTCTCAGCCACAGTACACAGTATACCGAGTCCTCGAACTCAGTGACCGGCGGGACCTTAAGTCACGGTATCTGCACAGATTTCTGCCTTCGAAGGAGGTGCCTGGAACGCAGGGATCCATGCAGCTTCCTGACACTAGAGCTGGTGTAAGAGGTGCCTCTGCGCCAAGCCGTTTCCCTCGCCCTGTGATGTAGGGGAATCTTTTCCAAGCTCTCACATACACACCCTGAAAGTCTTTCCACCCTCTGGAACAATGATGCTGTCTACATCACGCTTCCTCTCCCCTGCTCTTAGCTAAAGTTCGGGCACGCTTCGCCTGGATTCTTCGTGAGAGGGGCCAGGGAACTAGGCCTCAAGGTAGGCCCATGTGGTACAGCAGTGCTAACTGCCACAAACAAGAGAGGACCCGACAGAGCAGCCTTCCTTACAGGCCTGTGTCTCGGGCTGAGCAACCTTTAGGTCCCATTGATCATGCTTTCACACAAACACTCCACAGCTGAAGTCTGTTCTCAAGAAGGGCGTTCTTGGCTGAGGTAAGGGGCCTCTAACATTTTGTTTCTTTCCGCTAGGGGGATGGCATTTAGGAATGAAGGCACACAGGGGACAGAGGACGTAGATTCACGAAGGAGCTGTTGAGTCAATTGGCGCCTTGGGCCCCTGCTTTTTTCTCCCCTGGAATCCTGATGGGACCCACCCCTGGTGGGAACCCAAGCACGGTGGAACATGTAGCCGCACCCCGTGGAGCGGGGACGGGAGCTAAACTGTGCTTGATTCCAGGCTTCTTTCCCCCAAGTCAGGGTTGAGCACCGAGAGTTCCAAGGCCACGGGGAGAAGGGTAGGGTTAGGACCTCCAGGTAGCAGGAGCTGAGCCGAGAGGTGCCTTCCGCAACGGCCTGTTTCTAACCTCGCTTTGGCGTAAGGAAGCCGTTCCCCAGGCACTCGCGCCCGGACACCGTACACTGCTTCCTCCCGCAGAGAGGTCGGCGGTAACTAAAGGACGGATTCTCTACACTGTTTTGGCTTCGCGTTCGTACGCTAGCAATGAGATTTGCATGCCAAAGCGGGGCCGCAGGTCTGGCTTTATGAAACAAGTGTGGACTCGTGTTCTGCCTTGTGTCGCCGCCTGAGTCTCACTCCGCAAATGGTTTTTTACTCGCTGACAGCGCACGCCCGCAGGCACACAGCGAAATGCTTCCACCCTCAGCAACGGCTATCCTGGCTGAAGCACGGATGCTCTACAGTGTGGTGCCTGCGAGTTAGGTGGTTGTTTTGCGGCCTGCACTCACACACGGGGCAACGGTACTAGGCCCCGAAAGAAGAGCTGAGCCAAGAGGTGTGTCTTCGGCACCGGCCTTTTTCTCGCTGGGGTTGACTCTAGGGAGGCCGTTCCCAGAGCTCTCGGCCACAGTACCCAGTATACCGCGTCCTCGAACCCAGTGACCGGCGGGAGCTTAAGGCACGGTATCTGCACAGATTTCTGCCTTCGAAGG
>NW_027403497.1:0-2837 GCF_003265705.2 Callorhinus ursinus
CTTTCAATAGTTACCCTGAATGTAAATGGGCTAAATGCCCCAATCGAAAGACACAGGCTATCAGATTGGATTAAAAAACAAGACCCATCAATATGCTGTCTGCAAGAGACTCATTTTAGACCCAAAGACACCCCCAGATTGAAAGTGAGGGGGTGGAAAACCATTTACCATGCTAATGGACACCAAAAGAAAGCTGGGGTGGCAATCCTTCTATCAGACAAATTAGATTTTAAACCAAAGACTGTAATAAGAGATGAGGAAGGACACTATATCCTACTTAAAGGGTCTATCCAACAAGAAGATCTAACAATTGTAAATATCTATGCCCCGAACATGGGAGCAGTCCATTATATAAGGCAATTAATAACAAAAGCGAAGAAACACATTGACAGCAATACAATAATAGTGGGGGACTTTAACACCCCCCTGACTGAAATGGACAGATCATCTAAGCAAAAGATCAGCAAGGAAATAAAGACTTTAAACGACACACTGGACCAAATGGACTTCACAGACATATTCAGAACATTCCATCCCAAAGCAATGGAATACACATTCTTCTCTAGCGCCCATGGAACATTCTCCAGAATAGATCACATCCTAGGTCACAAATCAGGTCTCAACCGGTACCAAAAGATTGGGATTATTCCCTGCATATTTTCAGACCACAATGCTTTGAAACTAGAACTCAATCACAAGAGGAAAGTTGGAAAGAACTCAAATACATGGAGGATAAAGAGCATCCTACTAAAGAACGAATGGATCAACCAGGAAATTAAAGAAGAATTAAAAAATTTCATGGAAACCAATGAAAATGAAAACACAACTGTTCAAAATCTTTGGGATACAGCAAAGGCAGTCCTGAGAGGAAAGTATATAGCAATACAAGCCTTTCTCAAGAAACAAGAAAGGTCTCAAATACACAACCTAACCCTACACCTAAAGGAGCTGGAGAAAGAACAGCAAATAAAGCCTAAACCCAGCAGGAGAAGAGAAATCATAAAGATCAGAGCAGAAATCAATGAACTAGAAACCAAAAGAACAGTAGAACAGATCAACGAAACTAGGAGCTGGTTCTTTGAAAGAATTAACAAGATTGATAAACCCTGGCCAGACTTATCAAAAAGAAAAGAGAAATGACCCAAATCAACAAAATCATGAATGAAAGTGGAGAGATCACAACCAACACCCAAGAAATACAAACAATTATAAGAACATATTATGAGCAACTCTATGCCAGCAAATTAGATAACCTGGAAGAAATGGGTGCATTCTTAGAGATGTATCAACTACCAAAATTGAACCAGGAAGAAATAGAAAACCTGAACAGACCTATAACCACTAAGGAAATTTAAGCAGTCATCAAAAATCTCCAACAAACAAAAGCCCAGGGCCAGATGGCTTCCCAGGGGAATTCTACCAGACATTTCAAGAAGAATTAATACCTATTCTCCTGAAACTGGTCCAAAAAATAGAAATGGAAGGAAAACTTCCAAACTCATTTTATAAGGCCACCATTACCTTGATCCCAAAACCAGACAAAGACCCCATCAAAAAGCAGAATTACAGACCAATATCCTTGATGAACATGGATGTAAAAATTCTCACCAAAATACTACCCAGTAGGATCCAACAGTACATTAAAAGGATTATTCACCATGACCAAGTGGGATTTATCCCTGGGCTGCAAGGCTGGTTCAACATCCACAAATCAATCAACGTGATACAATACATTAACAAAAGAAAGAACAAGAATCATATGATCCTCTCAATAGAGGCAGAAAAAGCATTTGAAAAAGTACAGCATCCTTTCTTGATCAAAACTCTTCAGAGTATAGGGATAGAGGGTACATACCTCAATATCATAAAAGCCATCTATGAAAAACCTATAGTGAATATCATTCTCAATGGGGAAAAGCTGAGAGCTTTTCCCCTAAGGTCAGGAGCACAGCAGGGATGTCCACTATCACCACTGCTATTCAACATAGTATTAGAAGTCCTAGCCACAGCAATCAGACAACAAAAAGAAATCAAAGGCATCCAAATCAGCAAAGAGGAAGTCAAACTCTCACTCTTTGCAGATGATATGATACTGTATGTGGAAAACCCAAAAGACTCCACCCCAAAACTGCTAGAACTCATACAGGAATTCAGTAAAGTAGCAGGATATAAAATCAATGCACAGAAATCAGTGGCATTCCTATACACCAACAACAAGACAGAAGAGAGAGAAATTAAGGAGTCAATCCCATTTACAATTGCACCCAAAACCATAACATACCCAGGAATAAATTTAACTAAAGAGGCAAAGGATCTGTACTCAGAAAAGTATAAAATACTCATGAAAGAAATTGAAGAAGACAAAAAGAAATGGAAAAACGTTCCATGCTCATGGATTGGAAGAACAAACATTGTGAAGATGTCAATGCTACCTAGAGCAATCTACACATTCAATGCAATCCCCATCAAAACACCATCCACTTTTTTCAAAGAAATGGAACAAATAATCCTAAAATTTGTATGGAACCAGAAGAGACCCCGAATAGCCAGAGGAATGTTGAACAAGAAAAGCAAAGCTGGCGGCATCACGATTCCGGACTTCCAGCTCTATTACAAAGCTGTCATCATCAAGACAGTATGGTACTGGCACAAAAACAGACACATAGATCGATGGAACAGAATCGAGAGCCCAGAAATGGACCCTCATCTCTATGGTCAACTCATCTTTGACAAAGCAGGAAAGAATGTCCAATGGAAAAAAGACAGTCTCTTCAACAAATGGTGTTGGGAAAATTGGACAGCCACATGCAGAAGAATGAAACTGGACCATTTCCTTA
>NW_027403498.1:0-2837 GCF_003265705.2 Callorhinus ursinus
ACAAAGAAATGGAAAAACGTTCCATGCTCATGGATTGGGAGAATCAACATTGTGAAGATGTCAATGCTACCTAGAGCAATCTACACATTCAATGCAATCCCTATCAATATACCATCCACTTTTCTCAAGGAAATGGAACAAATAATCCTAAAATTTGTATGGAACCAGAAGAGACCCAGAATAGCCAGAGGAATACTGAAAAAGAAAAGCAAACTGGCGGCATCACAATTCTGGACTTCTAGCTCTATTACAAAGCTGTCATCATCAAGACAGTATGGTACTGGCACAAAAACAGACACATAGATCAATGGAACAGAATCGAGAGCCCAGAAATGGACCCTCAACTCTAGGGTCAACTTAATTTTGACAAAGCAGAAAGAATGTCGAATGGCAAAAAGACAGTCTCTCCAACAAATGTGTTGGGAAAATTGGACAGCCACATGCAGAAGAATGAAACTGGACCATTTCCTTACACCACCCACAAAAATAGACTCCAAATGGTTGAAAGACCTAAACGTGAGACAGGAGTCCAACCAAATCCTAAAGGAGTACACAGGTAGCAACCTCTTCGACCTTAGCCGCAGCAACTTCTTCCTAGAAACATCGCCAAAGGCACGGGAAGCCAGGGCAAAAATGAACTATTGGGATTTCATCAAGATAAAAAGCTTTTGCACAGCAAAAGAAACAGTCCACAAAAACAAAAGACAACCGACAGAATGGGAGAAGATATTTCAAAATGACATATCAGATAAAGGGCTAGTATCCAAAATCTATAAAGAACTTATCAAACTCAACAACCAAAGAACAAATAATCCAATCAAGAAATGGGCAGAAGACATGAACAGACATTTCTCCAAAGAAGACAACCAAATGGCCAACAGACACATGAAAAAGTGCTCAACATCGCTCGGCATCAGGGAAATCCAAATCAAAACCTCAATGAGATACCACCTCACACCCGTCAGAATGGCTAAAATGAACAAGTCAGGGAACGACAGATGTTGGCGGGGATGTGGAGAAAGGGGAACCCTCCTACACTGTTGGTGGGAAGGCAAGCTGGTGCAACCCCTCTGGAAAACAGTATGGAGTTTCCTCAAACAGTTGAAATTAGAGCTACCGTTCAATCCAGCAATTGCACTACTGGGTATTTACCACACAGATACCAATGTAGGGACCAGAAGGGGTACGTGCATCCCAATGTTTATAGCAGCAATGTCCACAATAGCCAAACTGTGGAAAGAGCCAAGATGCCCATCGACAGATGAATGGATAAAGAAGAAGTGGTATATATACACAATGGAATACTTTTTTCTAAGATTTTATTTATTTATTAGAGAGAAAGAATGAGAGATAGAGAGCACGAGAGGGAAGAGGGTCAGAGGGAGAAGCAGACTCCCCGCCGAGCAGGGAGCCCGATGTGGGACTCGATCCCGGGACTCCAGAATCATGACCTGAGCCGAAGGCAGTCGCTTAACCAACTGAGCCACCCAGGCGCCCCTATACAATGGAATATTATGCAGCCATCAAAAGGAATGAGATCTTGCCATTTGCAACGACGTGGATGGAACTGGAGGGTGTTATGCTGAGTGAAATAAGTCAATCAGAGAAAGACATGTATCATATGAACACAGTGATATGAGGAATTCTAAATCTCAGGAACGAACTGAGGGTTGCTGGAGTGGTCGGGGGTGGGAGGGATGGGGTGGCTGGGTGATGGACATTGGGGAAGATATGTGCTACGGTGAGCGCTGTGAATTGTGTAAGACTGTTGAATCACAGATCGGTACTTCTGAAACAAATAACACAACATATGTTAAGAAAAAAGAAAAAGAAGAAGATAGCAGGAGAAGAAGAATGAAGGGGAGTAAGTCAGAGGGGGAGACGAACCAGGAGGGATGATGGACTCTGAAAAACAAACAGGTTTCTGGAGGGGAGGAGGGTGGGGGGATGGGTTAGCCTGGTGATGGGTATTGAGGAGGGCACGTTCTGCATGGAGCACTGGGTATTATGAACAAAAAATGTATCATGCAACAGTACACCAAAACAAATTATGTAACATATAGTAATTAACATAACAATAAAAAATTAAAAAAAAAGAAATCCTACACACAGCAATCAGACAACCAAAAGAAATCAAAGGCATCCAAATCGGCAAAGAGGAAGTCAAACTCTCACTCTTTGCAGATGATATGATACAGTATGGCGAAAACCCAAAAGACTCCACCCCAAAACTGCCAGAACTCATACAGGAATTCAGTAAAGTAGCAGGATATAAAATCAATGCACAGAAATCAGTGGCATTCCCTTACAACAACAACAAGACAGAAGAGAGACAAATCAAGGAGTCTATCCCATTTACAATTGCACCCAAAGCATAAGATACCTAGGAATAAATCTAACCAAAGAGGCAAAGGATCTGTACTCAGAAAACTATAAAACACTCTTGAAAGAAATTGAAGAAGACACAAAGAAATGGAAAAACATTCCATGCTCATGGATTGGGAGAATCAATATTGTGAAGATTTCAATGCTACCTAGAGCAATCTACACATTCAATGCAATCCCCATCAAAATACCATCCACTTTTTTCAAAGAAATGGAACAAATAATCCTAAAATTTTTATAGAACCAGAAGCGAAACAGAATAGCCAGAGGAATACTGAAAAAGAAAAGCAAAGCTGGCGGCATCACAATTCCGGACTTCAAGCTCTATTACAAAGCTGTCATCATCAAGACAGTATGGTACTGGCACAAAAACAGACACTTAGATCAATGGAACAGAATCGAGAACCCAGAAATGGACCCTCATCTCTATGGTCAACTTATTTTTGACAAAG
>NW_027403499.1:0-2836 GCF_003265705.2 Callorhinus ursinus
CTTTCAATAGTTACCCTGAATGTAAATGGGCTAAATGCCCCAATCGAAAGACACAGGCTATCAGATTGGATTAAAAAACAAGACCCATCAATATGCTGTCTGCAAGAGACTCATTTTAGACCCAAAGACACCCCCAGATTGAAAGTGAGGGGGTGGAAAACCATTTACCATGCTAATGGACACCAAAAGAAAGCTGGGGTGGCAATCCTTCTATCAGACAAATTAGATTTTAAACCAAAGACTGTAATAAGAGATGAGGAAGGACACTATATCCTACTTAAAGGGTCTATCCAACAAGAAGATCTAACAATTGTAAATATCTATGCCCCGAACATGGGAGCAGCCCATTATATAAGGCAATTATAACAAAAACGAAGAAACACATTGACAACAATACAATAATACTGGGGGATTTTAACACCCCCCTGACTGAAATGGACAGATCATCTAAGCAAAAGATCAGCAAGGAAATAAAGACTTTAAACGACACACTGGACCAAATGGACTTCACAGACATATTCAGAACATTCCATCCCAAAGCAATGGAATACACATTCTTCTCTAGCGCCCATGGAACATTCTCCAGAATAGATCACATCCTAGGTCACAAATCAGGTCTCAACCGGTACCAAAAGATTGGGATTAATCCCTGCATAGTTTCAGACCACAGACCTTTGAAACTAGAACTCAATCACAAAGGGAAAGTTGGAAAGAACTCAAATACATGGAGGATAAAGAGCATCCTACTAAAGAACGAATGGATCAACCAGGAAATTAAAGAAGAATTAAAAAATTTCATGGAAACCAATGAAAATGAAAACACAACTGTTCAAAATCTTTGGGATACAGCAAAGGCAGTCCTGAGAGGAAAGTATATAGCAATACAAGCCTTTCTCAAGAAACAAGAAAGGTCTCAAATACACAACCTAACCCTACACCTAAAGGAGCTGGAGAAAGAACAGCAAATAAAGCCTAAACCCAGCAGGAGAAGAGAAATCATAAAGATCAGAGCAGAAATCAATGAACTAGAAACCAAAAGAACAGTAGAACAGATCAACGAAACTAGGAGCTGGTTCTTTGAAAGAATTAACAAGATTGATAAACCCTGGCCAGACTTATCAAAAAGAAAAGAGAAATGACCCAAATCAACAAAATCATGAATGAAAGTGGAGAGATCACAACCAACACCCAAGAAATACAAACAATTATAAGAACATATTATGAGCAACTCTATGCCAGCAAATTAGATAACCTGGAAGAAATGGGTGCATTCTTAGAGATGTATCAACTACCAAAATTGAACCAGGAAGAAATAGAAAACCTGAACAGACCTATAACCACTAAGGAAATTTAAGCAGTCATCAAAAATCTCCAACAAACAAAAGCCCAGGGCCAGATGGCTTCCCAGGGGAATTCTACCAGACATTTCAAGAAGAATTAATACCTATTCTCCTGAAACTGGTCCAAAAAATAGAAATGGAAGGAAAACTTCCAAACTCATTTTATAAGGCCACCATTACCTTGATCCCAAAACCAGACAAAGACCCCATCAAAAAGCAGAATTACAGACCAATATCCTTGATGAACATGGATGTAAAAATTCTCACCAAAATACTACCCAGTAGGATCCAACAGTACATTAAAAGGATTATTCACCATGACCAAGTGGGATTTATCCCTGGGCTGCAAGGCTGGTTCAACATCCACAAATCAATCAACGTGATACAATACATTAACAAAAGAAAGAACAAGAATCATATGATCCTCTCAATAGAGGCAGAAAAAGCATTTGAAAAAGTACAGCATCCTTTCTTGATCAAAACTCTTCAGAGTATAGGGATAGAGGGTACATACCTCAATATCATAAAAGCCATCTATGAAAAACCTATAGTGAATATCATTCTCAATGGGGAAAAGCTGAGAGCTTTTCCCCTAAGGTCAGGAGCACAGCAGGGATGTCCACTATCACCACTGCTATTCAACATAGTATTAGAAGTCCTAGCCACAGCAATCAGACAACAAAAAGAAATCAAAGGCATCCAAATCAGCAAAGAGGAAGTCAAACTCTCACTCTTTGCAGATGATATGATACTGTATGTGGAAAACCCAAAAGACTCCACCCCAAAACTGCTAGAACTCATACAGGAATTCAGTAAAGTAGCAGGATATAAAATCAATGCACAGAAATCAGTGGCATTCCTATACACCAACAACAAGACAGAAGAGAGAGAAATTAAGGAGTCAATCCCATTTACAATTGCACCCAAAACCATAACATACCCAGGAATAAATTTAACTAAAGAGGCAAAGGATCTGTACTCAGAAAAGTATAAAATACTCATGAAAGAAATTGAAGAAGACAAAAAGAAATGGAAAAACGTTCCATGCTCATGGATTGGAAGAACAAACATTGTGAAGATGTCAATGCTACCTAGAGCAATCTACACATTCAATGCAATCCCCATCAAAACACCATCCACTTTTTTCAAAGAAATGGAACAAATAATCCTAAAATTTGTATGGAACCAGAAGAGACCCCGAATAGCCAGAGGAATGTTGAACAAGAAAAGCAAAGCTGGCGGCATCACGATTCCGGACTTCCAGCTCTATTACAAAGCTGTCATCATCAAGACAGTATGGTACTGGCACAAAAACAGACACATAGATCGATGGAACAGAATCGAGAGCCCAGAAATGGACCCTCATCTCTATGGTCAACTCATCTTTGACAAAGCAGGAAAGAATGTCCAATGGAAAAAAGACAGTCTCTTCAACAAATGGTGTTGGGAAAATTGGACAGCCACATGCAGAAGAATGAAACTGGACCATTTCCTTA
>NW_027403500.1:0-2544 GCF_003265705.2 Callorhinus ursinus
CCCCAGAGGGCATACCCCATACCTGGCACACACCCCTCCCCCACCGCTGTGAGGGGCCCTGCCTGTTGCTGTCACATGGGGGATGTGGGAGGCATCCGTGGGAGGTCCCTCGAGTTGCTCAGGGAGAGAAGTGGAGGGTCAGGGACAGAGACCCGAGGACCATTTAAGGAAGGAGCCAGGAACAGGAGCCCCCCCACCCCAGGAGGCTGAGGAGGAAGGGCCAGAGGTGGGAGGAGGGGGGGAGACAGGGGAGGAGCCCCAAGGAAAGGGCAAAGCCCTGTTTCAAGGAGGCGTGTGCACCAGCCCAGGGCCCGGCCTGTGCACTGTGCTCGCGAGCTCTGCATTGCATTCTCTCCCTTTTTCTCTCCGCGGACTCCCAGGTAAACAAAACACAGCAGGGAGGAGGGGGAGCAGGGGTGGGTGCCAGCCACATCCTGCTGCAGGCAAAGCTAGTCACTGGTGGTCCCAAGCGAAACCTCGCTCCCCCAACACACACACACACACACACACATATGCACGCCGCCCAGCTCACCTCCGAGTTCTCCACCACCTTCTCCAGGTACTTGTTGAAGATGGAGTAGTCCTGCAGCTTTGTGCTCAGCTTCTGGTGCTCCAGCCGCAAGGCCACCAACTCCTGCTTGGCCTTGGCCAGCTCTCGCACACGCTGCCTCTTCAGTTCCCGCTCCTTGCTGGCTTTCTTCAGGGCGCGGATCCGCTTCTGGTCGTTCTCCTGGGGTGGGCGAGGTGGCACCCGTGGGACACTGGGCCCGTCCTCCCTTCTGTCTGCCGGCGATGGGCAGGGATCGCCGGGCCGCCCCTGTAGGCAAGGAGGCTCGGATTCCCTCCCCATTTGGTGCTTGGTACTTGGTGCCTCAATTTCTCCAGCTGTAGAAAGGAGAGGCCCTGGGCAACCGTGCTCCAGCTGGGAGAGGTATCAGGCTGAGGCTGGAGCCAACGGTACAGACTACTGGTGTCCTCAAAGAAAGGGCATTCGGGCTGACACCCCCTTCTCCTTCATTCTGCAAAGCCCTTCCCGCAAGATCAGGGGGCACACGCACCCCTCACAGTGCACCGGTGTGGTTCCTGTCCCGCTTCATGGATGGAGGACATTTGGAGGCAGGTGGAGAAGGCACAGGGAGGGTTCGCACTCTGCCCCGTGAGCCCGGGAGAGGACCCAGGGTCCCCTAAACCAGTCCAATTGTGCATCATAATCCCCCGGGGAGCTTTTTAAAAATGCAGTTCCTGGGTCCCCCCCCCCCCGAGGCCCATTGAAAGCACAGAGGGAGTCCCAGGGGTCTGTATTTGTGACAGTTTTCCAGGATTGCCAGGCTGCTGGGCCTCTGGCAGCCCTTGGAGAAGCTCTCAGGCCCATCTCCTGCCACCCCACCCATGCCACTAGGCTTTCTCTGGCCAGTAAGGACCTGACCCCTGGAGAACGTGCCCAGCCCCATCAGCTTCCTCTCCCACCTGGAGAAGGCACAGAGCAAGACAGCACTGCTTAAGAGCAGGGCCGCCCCCTCGAGGGAAGTGGAGGCCAGGGATTCCCCACCCCCACCCCCCTCCAGAGCTGGGCCAGGCGCCCTCAGGGCTCCATCAGGGCTGGTCGGGAGAAATCTGGGTGGTCAGATCACTCCTCTAAGGACTGATTGAAAGGAGTTGTCTCCGGATGGGCTCTGGGGCCTGGTCCTTCAACCAACCCCTGGTCCTTCAGCGGAAGGACGGAGGGGTGGGCGGGCGGCCTGTCTGAGTCATCTGTGTAGCCCCACGTGTTCAGCCCTGCCTGTCATCCTCCACCCATTCATTCATTCCCCCGAGACATTGCATGTACCAGGTACAGCCGAGGAAACGGTGAACCGCCGTCAAGAAGGGCCCAAAGCAACAGGGAAACAGGAAATTACAAACCGTAATGAGTGGGGACATAAAGGGAGAAGCCCTAAGCCTTGCTGAGCAGTGAAGAGATGCTAACCCAGGGCGAGGAATCAGCAAAAGCAAGGAAGAGGGGGAGATGGGGGAGGGGCAGTTTGCAGCCTGGGGGCCCTCATACCTGGATGAACTGCTCAAACTTCTGGATGTGGGCCTTCAGCTGGGCCTCCTTGATGCCCAGCTCCTCCCAGCGCAGGTTCAGGGTTTCCATTCTACGCTGAAATGTCTTGGAGTGGGGGCAGCAGAGAGGTCAGGAGGGCCCCTGCACCTCCTGCCCCCAGGGCCTCTGCCCCCAGGCCTCCCACCTTCTACCCTGCGCAGGACTCCGGGCTCCAGCCACGGGCACCCACACAATGGGGGGGGGGCGTCCTCAGGCTCCAAACCCCACTGCCCTTCCCGCACTCCACTCCCGAGTCCCCACCTCCTTCTTCTGCTCCATAACTTGGTGCATGATCTTGGCCTCCTTCTTCTTCTCCAGGAGCCGGATGGATGGGGACTCCGACTGATCGTCAATGTTGGGGAACTTTCTGCCCAGGACATGGGGTGGGAGAGGCTGGTGGGTGCTCAGCACCCCGGGGGCAGGCTGGGGCTTGGCCAGCCCGTGGGGAGGCAAGGGGGGGG
>NW_027403500.1:2644-2836 GCF_003265705.2 Callorhinus ursinus
ATGTGTGGGGAGGGCTGTGTTGGCATCTGGGAATGGGGGGGCAGGGCTACAGGTGCTGGGGGTCTGGGTGGGGTGGTGGATTGGTGTCAGGGTCAGGGGGCAGTGACTTGGGGCTCAGGGTTACCGGGGGGGGGGGGGGCAGGGCGGGGGGGGGCATGGACCCCGAGAGACTCACTGCAGCAGTTGTAACAG
>NW_027403501.1:0-1360 GCF_003265705.2 Callorhinus ursinus
GTCCTAGCCACAGCAATCAGACAACAAAAAGAAATCAAAGGCACCCAAATCGGCAAAGAGGAAGTCAAACTCTCACTCTTTGCAGATGATATGATACTTTATGTGGAAAACCAAAAGACTCCACCCCAAAACTGCTAGAACTCATACAGGAATTCAGTAAAGTAGCAGGATATAAAATCAATGCACAGAAATCAGTGGCATTCTTATACACCAACAGCAAGACAGAAGAGAGACAAATCAAAGAATCGATCCCATTTACAATTGCACTCAAAACCATAAGATACCTAGGAATAAATTTAACCAAAGAGGCAAAGGATCTGTACTCAGAAAACTATAAAATACTCATGAAAGAAATTGACGAAGACACAAAGAAATGGAAAAATGTTCCATGCTTATGCATTGGAAGAACAAATATTGTGAGGATGTCAACGCTACCTAGCACAATCTACATATTCAATGCAATCCCCATCAAAATACCATCCACTTTTTTCAAAGAAATGGAACAAATAATCCTAAAATTTGTATGGAACCAGAAGAGACCCCGCATAGACAGAGGAATATTGAAAAAGCAAAGCAAAGCTGGCGGCATCACAATTCCGGACTTCCAGCTCTATTACAAAGCTGTCATCATCAAGACAGTACGGTACTGGCACAAAAACAGACACATAGATCAATGGAACAGAATCGAGAGCCCAGAAATGGACCCTCAACTCTATGGTCAACTCATCTTTGACAAAGCAGGAAAGAATGTCCAATGGCAAAAAGACAGTCTCCTCAACAAATGGTGTTGGCAAAATTGGACAGCCACATGTAGAGGAATGAAACTGGACCCTTTCCTTACATCACACACAAAAATAGACTCCAAATGGCTGAAAGACCTAAACGTGAGACAGGAGTCCATTAAAATCCTAAAGGAGAACACAGGCAGCAACCTGTTCGACCTCAGCCACAGCAACTTTTTCCTAGAAACAACGCCAAAGGCAAGGGAAGCCAGGGCAAAAATGAACTATTGGGATTTCATCAAGACAAAAACTTTTGCATAGCAAAAGAAACAGTCCACAAAACCAAAAGACAACCGCCAGAATGGGAGAAGATATTTGCAAATAACATATCAAATAAAGGGCTAGTATCCAAAATCTATAAAGAACTTATCAAACTGAACACCCAAAGAACAAATAATCCAATCAAGAAATGGGCAGAAGACATGAACAGATATTTTTCCAAAGAAGACATCCAGATTGCCAACAGACACGTGAAAACATGCTCAACATCGCTCAGCATCAGGGAAATCCAAATCAAAACCTCCATGAGATACCACCTCACACCCATCAGAATGGCTAAAATTAACAAGTCAGGAAAT
>NW_027403501.1:1460-2180 GCF_003265705.2 Callorhinus ursinus
ATGAGGAATTCTTAATCTCAGGAAACAAACTAAGGGTTGCTGGAGTGGTGGGGGGTGGGAGGGATGGTGTAGCTGGGTGATAGACACTGGGGAGGGTATGTTCTATGGTGAGGGCTGTGAATTGTGCAAGACTGTTGAATCACAGATCTGTACTTCTGAAACAAATAATGCAATATATGTTAAGAGAAAAAAAAAGAAGAAGATAGCAGGAGGGGAAGAATGATGGGGAGAAAGTTGGAGGGGGAGACGAACCATGAGAGACTATGGACTCTGAAAAACAAACTGAGGGTTCTAGAGGGAGCGGGGTGGGGAATGGGTTAGCCTGGTGATGGGTATTAAAGAGGGCACATTCTGCGTGGAGCACTGGGTGTTATGCACAAACAATGAATCATGGAACACTACATCAAAATCTAATAATGTAATGTATGGTGATTAACATAACAATAAAAAATTAAGAAAAAAACACTTCAATGAGATACCACCTCACACCTGTCAGAATGGCTAAAATTAACAAGTCAGGAAACGACAGATGTTGGCGGGGATGCGGAGAAAGGGGAACCCTCCTACGTTGTTGGTGGGAATGCAAGCTCGTGCAACCACTCTGGAAAACAGTATGGAGGTTCCTCAAACAGTTGAAAATAGAGCTACCATTCGATCCAGCAATTGCACTACTGGGTATTTACCCCAAAGATACAAATGTAGGGATCCGAAGGGGTATGT
>NW_027403501.1:2280-2836 GCF_003265705.2 Callorhinus ursinus
GATGTCCATCGACAGATGAATGGATAAAGAAGATGTGGTATATATATACAATGGAATATTATGCAGCCATCAAAACGAATGAGATCTTGTCATTTGCAATGAGGTGGATGGAACCGGAGGGTGTTATGCTGAGTGAAATAAGTCAATCAGAGAAAGGCATGTATCATATGACCTCACTGATATGAGGAACTTTTAATCTCATTAAACAAACTGAGGTTTGCTGGAGTGGTGGTGGGTGGGAGGGATGGGGTGGCTGGGTGATAGACATTGGGGAGGGTATCTGCTATTTTGAGCGCTGTGAATTGTGCAAGACTGTTGAATCACAGTCTGTACCTCTGAAACAAATAATGCAATATATGTTAAGAAAAAATAAAGAAGAAGATAGCAGGAGGGAAGAATGAAGGGGGGGAAATCGGAGGGGGAGAGGAACCATGAGAGATGGTGGACTCTGAAAAACAAACTGAGGGTTCTAGAGGGGAGGGGGGTGGGGGGATGTGTTAGCCTGGTGATGGGTATTAAAGAGGGCATGTTCTGCATTGACCACTGGGTGTTATGC
>NW_027403502.1:0-2836 GCF_003265705.2 Callorhinus ursinus
GGTTTCCAAATGTCTTTGCCGGAGACTGAATTGCCCCGCCCTTGTCGATCCGGGCTAAGCAAGATGCTCGGGTTTGATCTCAGGAGCTTTTGTTCCCTGCAAGCTCTCCGTACAGCCTTGGAGGACCAGGGCAAAAATGGTGGCCTCCCAATCTCCACCCGGGGGAGCTGAGAACTCGGGGCCCCGCTCCTCAGTGCGCCCCCAGAGAAAAGCAGTCACTCCCTTGTCCCCGGTCTCCGGCCGCACTCCGTGCTCACCCGGCCTGTGACCGAGCGTTTGTACCTCTGGCACCCGACCCCGTGTGGAGTCTCCAAACCCAGCAGATCACTGTGGTGCATTCCCGTGCCGATCCTCCCCGGGAAGGAAGGGGAATCTCCCCGGATCTGCCGCTTGTTGGGTCCCTGCTGCAGGAACAGTGGCCCGACTGGGTCGCGGATCACACTTTATGGCCACCCTGAGCTGAGAGCCCGCGCCTCGGCTCTGTCTCTGCAGCCGGCTTCCCCGCTCCAATACCTGGGAGCTCTGGCGCACTCAGGCTCCCCCGGTCTTTCTGTGACCCCACGGGTCCTGAGACCCCACTGTCCCGCGAGGGTTCCACCCCCGCTTAGCCACTGGAGCGACGTCCCTCAGCGGAGCCAACTTCTAAAAGGTCCGATTTTGTGCTCCGCGGCTCTATCACTTGCCAGAAGCGCCGGCGGAGGCCCCTCCCCCTCCGTCTATCCTCCGGAATATCGCCTCGGATTCACTTCTCCGCACGTCCTACCTTACAGTGAGTGGTCGCTTCTCTGTTCAGAGTTGTTGCTACTCTCCTCTTTGATCTCCTGTTGAGTTCGTAGGTGTTCAGAATGTTTTGGTCCCTATTCAGCTGAATTCCTGAGACCAGACGAAATCTAGGTCTCCTTCTCCTCCGCCATCTTGCTCCGCCCAGGAGTGTGTTCTTTCTGAAGCCCCAGCCTTCAGTGGGTGTTGCTATGCCTGAAAAACACCCACTCAGCCCCAGAGTCAGGAGCAGTGTGGGGCTGTCTCCAACCCTAGCCCAGGATCACGACCCGAAACCATCCTTTCTTTGGGAGGACAGGTTTCCTGCAGGAGCCATGGAGGGGAGTGGCCCCTCTCCCCTCCCCAGGTCCAGGATGCCCGGGACCTGCAAGAGCTCTTAATCTGAGGAGGAGTCATGGAGAGCAAGTGTGTCTCGTCAGCCTAGCAAGTGAAACAACTAATCCCCATCGCTCAGGTTCTAACTCAGCAGAATTTCAATGTACTGTTTGGGGGCAGCCTCCTCCCCTTTTATGTGGCCTTAGGTGACCCCAAAAAGTCCAGGCTCTGTGCCCAGCTTCCGTCGATCACCAGGACTCCGCATGTTCCTGCCACGGGAGGGATCATTTAGCATCACCCCATTACACAGAGGAGGAGAGCGAGGCCCAGAGAGGGGAGGTAAATATCTCCAGTCCCAGAGCTGGTCAGCAGAGAAGCTGGAAAGCCAGCCCTCCAGAGACCCTGCTAGACTAGGCAGAGACTCCCTGAGTTGAAAGTGAGCCCTCCCCTGCCTGACTAGCCACGCACTGGCCCCTGACCTTCATAATGGCCTGTTCTTGGCGCTGAAGGTGAGCTGGCTGACTAGGAGGAGGAGTCCAGCTGGTGGGACAAGCTGTAGCTACAGGACAGATTGACACGTCTGAGGTAGCAGGAGTCACACTCTGGTCTCCCTCCCGGAGCCTGCCTGGGAGCTGGAATCTGGGTGCCTTAGGGGCCAGCACACAACAGGGTCTGCACTGACCAGGGAGCCATTGTCCCCAGGGAGAGTCCACTCTGCCCTCTCCCCGCTCCTGCCTGACCTCACCTCTCCTCACTGTGGGGCTGCAGGACCCGGAACCAGGCCCCATAGGGATGGCTCGGTTCCAGCTTGTAATGATTTTGCAGCCCCCGGAGCCCCTGTATTTCCTGGGGCCAAGGGAGGACTGGCTGTGGACAAGGACTGGGCTGAGGAGGATGCAGGACCTTGTGGAGAGTGAAGGATGGGGCAGGGGCCGAGTCCTCGGGCCACTCGTCATGTATAAAGAGGACTAAAATCCCTGAATGCCCATGGGGTCCCTCTTTACGGTAACGATCCCCTTCACACTCGGGCATCCTGCTGGTGGACCCCTCCTCCCCGGCCTCCATCCCGCCCCTCTGACTCCAGCCAGGCCTGCAGCCAGGGACAGGCTGGACCTCTGCCCTGGGTCCTGCCAGGAAGAAAAGGCAGAAGGAGGAGAGGAGAAGGGAATGGGTTGGACAGATCTCCCTGTCCTGAGTCGGCCCCCACTGATGCCTCCAGGTCTACTGGCCCAGCCCTGCACTTAGCTGGACCCTGAGAGGGAGTCTGCATTCCAGGCCAGCTGGGTGTGGGGTATTCAATGACCTGTGCGTCCCCAGATGTCCTACCCACCTGGCCTTGCACTCTAAGCCCTGCTGCCCAGGGTGGGCGTGGTTGCGGTGCCCAGCGGACTTTGGGGCCACAGAGCAGTCGCCTTGGTGAGGGAATGTGGGGTGCAGTCACGTGCAGAGCCATGGGTCTCCTGTACATCCCCTGCAGGGCTGGTTCGCTGTATAGATGCTGTGTGCAGGTCCCCTTTGCACACCTGGCCATGACACACCTGGCTGTCCCTCTCGGTGGGGAGGCCTGTGTCCCTGGTGCATCTGTCCCCACCTACCCCTGGAGAAGTGGCCACTTTCAAGCATTTCCATGTCCAACCCTCAGGGACAGTTTGGAACCTGGGTCAAGAGAGGCAGGCACTGGCCCAAGAGAAATGAGGGGTGCAGAGCCCAAGGAGCAGGGCTGCTCTCCAGTCCTAGACCA
>NW_027403503.1:0-2835 GCF_003265705.2 Callorhinus ursinus
CCAAACATCTGTGTGTGGAAAGATCCTGATAGGGTCATATATTTCCTGGGAGATACCAGACGATGGAGGATCCCGGTGTCCACTCACATCTCTTTTTTTTTCCCAAGAGAATAGCCATTTCTCCTAGTTGCGTGGAAATATATG
Organism: Callorhinus ursinus; assembly: GCF_003265705.2. Classification (NCBI taxonomy): domain Eukaryota; kingdom Metazoa; phylum Chordata; class Mammalia; order Carnivora; family Otariidae; genus Callorhinus; species Callorhinus ursinus. Next base: position 145 of record NW_027403503.1, read on the forward strand.
GAATGGGGGTTGTCCTTACGGTGAGAAACAAGACTGTGGAGAGTGCAACTTTCGGAGCACCACAAGCGTCTCTAGTGAAAAGCCTTGTTGCACCTACGCCTTGTAGCATCAGAAAGGTGCCTAACCTTCCCTCAGTGAAAACACTCTCTTTTGAATACACCCTTCAAGTGACCTCTTGTTTCCTGAAGACACAAGGGTTTTCCTAGGCAGGTGTGGGATCATGAGGAAACATCCATACACGCAACTCTGAAACACAAGACGTGGGGAATGAAATCTTCACGGCCATCTGGATGTCAGAAGAGAGAACCATCTTCCAATCCTTGGGTGGAAGCAGAGGAAGGGGCTAGGACCCTATCCTTAGAAACAAGTTGGTGAAGAAGGGAACGTTCGGGACACCACTAGTATCTTCCCTGAGAGGTCTTCTAGCATGGATGTGTGCAAGCATCAGGAGAGTTCCATCTCCTTCCCTCTGAGAAACCAGCCTGGGGAGAATGCCACTTAGCGATAACACCTTGTTCCCAGGGTTCCAAACCATTTCCATGATATATGCAGAAGGACCGTCCAGGTGCCATATCCCCCAGTGTTGGAGTAACACTTCTGTGGACAGTGCAAGGTCCAGGAGACCCAGGGTCCTTCAAACGAGACGCTTTCTAACATATTTGTCTAGGAGCCTCAGAACGTAGCGTATTCTTCCCTGTGGGAGACAAGACTGGGTTGAATACGACTTCCACTGACATCGTGTTTCCAGGAGAGAAAATCGAATAATTGCAATATATGCGTGGAAGCCTAGTGTATAGGGGCGATATGCTGACGCTTCAAGAGAAGTGTGTGGAACGTGCACCGTTGTGGGATCCAGAAGTTTCTCAAGCGAGAAGCATTCAACGTGTCTGGGTCGAAGCAACGGAAACATAAGCGACCCTTCCCTGTGTGGATACAGCCTCTGGGGGATGCAACTTTGCCCTCAGAGGAAGATTGTCCTGGTGATAAGCTCTCTAGCATGTTGGGCTGGAGGCAGGTGGAAAGTGCCACATATCCATCGCTCAAGAAATATCTGTGAAGGCAGCTACCTTCAGCGAAGGACACGACACTACACAAAATTCCTTCCAACCACTGTAGGTGTTGTAGCATCAGGAAAGGCCATAGGCTTGCCTTGGAGAAAGAATTCTGTTGAGAGTACCTTTGCTGCCATGGCGTGGGTTTTCAAAGGAGCAGCTTCCTATCCTAGAGGTGTGGGAGTGGGCAATGTCCTTACACTTCGAGACAAGTCTGTGAAGCATGCACCGTACAGAGAACCACCACCTTCTCAAGCGAGAAGCCTTCTAGCATGTATGTTCTGAAGCTTCTCAAACAAGGGCTCTCTTTCGCTCTTCTAAAACACTCTGTCTAGAACAATGTTCCGGGAATCTCTTGTTTACAGAAGGTCCAAGATTTCTCCAGTGCGGTGTGTCATCCTGAGGATTCTGCCCTAATGTGATCTCTGAGAAACAAGACGGCGGACAATGGAAACCTTCCTTGCCATGTGGAGGTCGGTGATGGAACATATTTCATGGCTATGTGTGGAATCTGAAGCATGGGACCTTGACCTGATGCCCAGAAATGTGCCTGTCAGAACACAACGTGGAGCGAACCACCACATACTACCCGTGTGAAGCACTGTAGCATGTACGTGTACAAGCATCCGGAGAGGGCCCTCTCCTTCCCTCAGAGAAACAAGCGAGTGGAGAATGCAACGTCGAGTTAACTTCTTGTTTCAGGAGTTCTCAGCCATTTCCAGTATCGGTCTGGAAGGATCGGCAAAGGGCAAAATCCCCGTATTGGAGTCACCAGGATGTGGAGAAAGCAGCTGCCGGGAAACACAACTTCCCTCCAATGAGTTGCTTTCTAACACACAGGTAAGGAAGCGTTCTGATGTGCGATATATTTCCTTCTTAGAAATCAGAGCTCGTAGAATATGACTTTCCAGACCATCCTATTCCCAGGAGAGAAAGCCGATATCCAGGACCTGTGTGGAAGGCTAGGGAACGGACAAGGTACTTAGGCTTAGAACAGAGTCTGTGAAGCAGGCACCTTTCAGAGAACCTCAATTATCTGAAGCGAGAAGCATTCTGGCTTGAATGTGTCGAAGCATGCAAAACATGCCCTATCCCTCTATCGGTGAAGAAGTCTCCAGGGAATGCAACTTTCCTCTCAGAAGAAGTTGGTTCCCCTGAGAAGCATTTAATCTTCGTTGCCTAGAGGCAAGCAGAAAGTGCCTTAGACATCGCAGAGAACAAGACTGTGAATAAGCCAAGATTCAACCTAGAACACGGCAAATCGAAAGAGACCCTTCTAACAGATGTCTGTGTTCTAACCCTAGGATAATACCATGTCCTTCCCTTGGAGAAGACTTCGGTGGAGTAGGAAGTTCCAGCGACACTGTGGGGTTCCAACGAGAAGTTTCCGAACCTATATGTGTGGAGGAATCCCGAGAGTGCTCCAGTCTACCCCTTGAGGTAAAAGAGTAGAAGAAAACCACTGCACGCTCACATCTTGATTCCAGACGAGAAAAGCGACTTCTCCGATAGGTGTAGAAGAATAGGGCAGGGGTTTTGTCCTTAGGCATAGAATAGAGATTGCGGAGACTGCACTTTTCAGAGCTGCACAAAGGTCTCTAGCGTGAAGCCTACCAGCACGTATGTGTGGCAGCATGAG
>NW_027403504.1:0-2834 GCF_003265705.2 Callorhinus ursinus
CACCTCATCTTGATTTACTTTATATGTAGTCTTTGGAATTGAGCTGAACTGAACTCAAGAACTACTTTTTGAACACATATTGTGATCCCAGAACTGTGGGGATGAAGAAATGATCCCTGTTCTCACTGAGCTTACAGTCCAGCAGAAAAGACAGAGAAGTAAATACAATTACAACGATGTCCACTATGGAAAGACAATAGAGGGTTGTGTGGAAAAGGGTGGCAGAGGATTAAATCTGGTCTGCTGTGTCCGAAAAGCTCTTTCAGAAGAAGGGTGAATAGGAGTTTGCCAAACAAAGTGGAGCTGGTAGGTAGCAGGAGAGAGGAAGAGAGTCTTCAAGGCAGAGTGAGCAGCAAATGAGGAGGCCCTGATATCAGAGAAGTTGGAGTGACCAAAACATGGAACCATTTCAGTCTAAGTGAAACTTACAGTGAGAGGAAGAGAATGGCAGCGGCCTGAATGGAGACTTGAGAGGTAAGCAGGGCCCAGTTGTCTTGTAGGTCAGTGGAGGAATCTGGATTTGCATCTAAGATTATTGGCAAGTCATTGATGAGCTGAAAGCAAAGGTAGACTTGAACAGATTTGGAAGACCGCTCAGGCTACAGTGTGGAGACTGGATTGGAAAAGGGGGCAGAAGTGGATGCAGGAAAGTTAGGAGGCTCTCTTTGTAGTCTGTGTGAGAAATGATTTTTACTTAAACTAGTGTAGCAGTAGTAGAGATGGAAAGAAATGGATTGATTTAAGAGGCCACCCCACTGAGAATGGAGGAACCAGTGTGTATGTCTACAAAGCTCAGGTGTGTTTTACTATGTCATGCTGAACCAAATGCCTGTTCTACATAGTAGAGTATGAGCCAGAGAAAAATGAAACAAAAATGAAGCCAACTTAGTATGCATGTTGTGAACAGGCATGTCCTCACAGAGTAGTTTGAAGGATACTAAAGAGAAAAGCACTCAATTGGGAAGTACTCAATTTAACAGTCATCTAGGCAGGATTCTAAGGCTTGCCCTTCACGTCAGTGTGTGTGATATCAACAGAACTTTGTTAGACAAACGTGTATTCAGTAGCTCACGTTTCCCTTTGGCCCTAAGTGTCAGTTCATTCTTTCATTTGCTTGTTTGCTCATTCTTCATGCAAAAAAACATTTACTGAGGGCTCACTATCTACTGGGTATGTTTACTTATCTCAGTCTTTAATACCACATTATGGCCATCATACCTAGTCTGGGTCTTTGGTGTTTATAGGCACTAGGTGCGCCACATCCCATTTAGGGCACATTTAGTCAATCCGGTTTCCATTTTAAGTTGACAGCCTCACCATTTCCTCTCCAGTGGCCTGCCCATCACTTATGGTGCAGCCACTGATGAAATCCTCCTACTCTGGTCTCCCCTGTCTCCTGATGTCTTATCTTCTGTACTTTCTGTTACTGCTCCGAGTCTTTGCTCAGGCTCAGTATGCCTAATCCCACTTCAAACGGGTGATCAATTCAACCACCAAGTCTTCCATCAAAGTAGTTGGTTGAATGAATGAATTGGTTTTTGACTGAGATGATCAGTCATTTCAGTCGGACTAGAAAACTCAGTTGCCCTTTGTAGATCTGTTTTATTAGCCAAGGAAAAACAAGCAGTTGTAGCAAATAAATCCTCAGTCTCAGTGGTTTAAATACAATAAAAGTTTATTTTTTGCTAATGTAAAGTACATCTGGTAGCAAATGTGGGAGTGATGGGTTTTCTGCTCCACTAACGGACCCAGGCTGAGAGAGTCTTCAGGTGCCTCACAAGATTGTTTGGGGCCTAACATTCAGCTGGGGAAAGAACAGATGTGAAAGATCACACAGGAGGGTTTTATGGGCCAGAGCCAGAAGTGGCTTAATCATTCCTGCTTACATTTTATTGTCTACAGCGTGGGTACATGGCCATACCTAATTGCAGAGGGAAACTGGGAAATGTGGTCTGACTGGTAAATGTCGTCTGTGTGTTTGCCCAGGAGGAATGGAAAATCTAATGAGCCAGTTTCTGCTCCACCTAGCTAATGACTTTCCTTGTATGGTACCTGCTCTTTGATGTAAATGATTGGGGTTAGGAAGGGCCAGAGGTATGGAGGAGGAGTCCCTTTATGTTTTTCTAAGTAGCTGTTGTCACAGTGCTGGGCACAAGAGTGGGAAATGTCTCTATTCTGAATTCCTAACGTATCTTACAATGGTTACTACTCTGTTCCCACAGGGAGATAAATGCTCGACTAGATGCTGTATCTGAAGTACTCCATTCAGAATCCAGTGTGTTTGGTCAGATAGAAAATCATCTGCGTAAACTGCCTGATATAGAGAGAGGACTCTGTAGCATTTATCACAAAAAAGTAAGTGTGATAGAAATCAAATCTATTAAAACTGTTAATGTTCTGCAGCACAAAGACACCACGTATTAAAGGAAAACATCTCAGAGCTTTATCATTGTTATTATTTTGTGAAATCTTATGGATAACATGAGAGAAGTCTTAGAACATTTAATGGCACAAATTAAAGTTATTCCAATTTTTTAGGGGCGCCTGGGTGGCTCAGTCATTAAGCGTCTGCCTTTGGCTCAGGTCGTGATCCCAGAGCCCCGCATCGGGCTCCCTGCTTGGCGGGAAGCCTGCTTCTCCCTCTCTCACTCCCCCTGCTTGTGTTCCCTCTCTCGCTGTGTCTTTCTCTGTCAGGTAAATAAATAAAATCTTTAAAAAAATAAAAATTAAAAAAAAATAAAGTTATTCCAATTTTTGCATTGTAAAAAGTAAAGTTTGCCCATTTCTGTTAACTACAGCAACACATAGAGGCCCTTCTATTTTAACACAGGATA
>NW_027403505.1:0-2834 GCF_003265705.2 Callorhinus ursinus
TTTTTTTAAAGATTTGCTTTGAGATAGAGAGAAGGAGAGAGAGCGAGAGAGGGAACACAAGCAGGGAGGAGAGGGAGAAGCAAGCTCCCCACAGATCAGGGAGCCAAACATGGGGCTCGATCCCAGGACCCCGGGATCATGACTTCAGCTGAAAGGAGCTGCTTCACCAACTCAGCCACCCAGGTGCGCTTACTGACGTTATTTTTTAATATGCCTGAGATTTACTGTCTAGTGTCCTTGCATTTTTAACCTTGAGGAAGCCCGTTGGCGATACCTGGAGCACAGGTGTCCCTGTACAGGTGTGCAAACGCCCCAGGATTTTATCTAGGATTAGCACTTTCTCCTTAGTTTTGAGGGACAGGTTTCCCGCTTTTTCCTTTCCACAATTTGTCATCCTGCTGACTCCTGGACTACATGGCTTCAGGTGGGAAACTGATCTAATCTTACTGTGGATCCCTGACACATTGCGATTTGCTTCTCTTGGACTTTTCTCTGTTTTTTCTCTTGGTTCTTGGCAGTCTGGGTCTCTGTGATGCATCCTGCTTGAAGCACATGGACATTCTCGAGTATTTAGATTCATGACTTTCAGTACATCTGCAAAGTTTTCAGCCATTCGTTGTTCTAATTGCCTGTCTGACATTGACCTCCTACCTCCCCTTCGGAGACTGCTGTGTTGCTGGTGCTCCTGATGGACTCACCTGGGTACCTCGGGCAGGTGCTTATTTTTTTTTTCCCTTCAGGTCCCTCCATTTTGAGTTGTTTTCTGTGTGTTGTGAAAGATAATGGCCCAAATCCTTTCTTTCTCTCTTCCTGTTTTTTTTTTTATTTCTAGTTTCACTACATTGTCATGAGAAAGATAGTTGAAATGATTTCAATCTTCTGAAATTTGTTAAACCTGATTTTGTGAACTAAAATGTCATCAATTCTGGGGAATGTTCCATGTGCATTTGGGAAGAATGTGCATTCTTTTTCTATTGGATAGAATGTCCTGCATGCTTCTATCAGTCCATTTGGTCTAAAGTAGTGTTGAAGTCCAGTGTTTCCATACTAATTTTCTGTCTAGATGGCTTATCCATTGTTGAAAGTGTGGTCATGAAGTCCCCTACTCTTATTATCTATTTCTCCCTTCAGATCTGTCCATATTTGCTTGACATATTTAGGTGCTCTGAGGTTGGGTGCAAATATATTTATAATTATTCAGTTATCCTGTGGAATGGACCCATTCACCATCCAAGAGGGCCTTCTTTGTCTATTGAGACAGTTTTTGACTTAAAGTCTATTTTGTCTGGTGTAAGTGTAACCATATTTGTTTTCTTCTGACGACCACTTTGTGACCTATCTTTTTTTAATTTCTTCACTTTCAGCTTATGTGCCTCTTTAAATCTAAACTGAGTCTCTTGTAGACTGTATAAATTTATAGTATACCCTGTGATCTGTGAAGTCAAGATCTCCTCTGCCCTGTACCCTTTGTACCATTCTCTAAAATTTTATGAGAAGAGTACTCTAGATAAATTTTAGTATCATTTTGTCCAATTTTAAGTACCTGAATTGGAATTTTTTTAAAAGACTTTATTTATTTATTTGACAGGGTGATACAGTGAGAGAGGGAACACAAAAGTGGGAGTGGGAGAGGGAGAAACAGGCTTCCCACGGAGCAGGGATCCCGATGCGGGGCTCGATCCCATGACCCTGGGATCATGACCTGAGCTGAAGGCAGATGCTTTACGACTGAGCCAGGCGCCCCTAAATTGGAATTTTAAAATTTTATTTCATATTAAATTTATATATTAACTTTGGAGAACTTGTAATTTTGTTCTAGTAACCATTCTGTTTTGCATCATAGCTTATCTTTTCATTGGTTCAAATCTTTCACATAGTTTTATAGTATTATTTAAATAGGTGTTTTACTTATCCTTAGTTTTTCAATGTTTTCCTTTAAAATTTTCATGATATCTCACTTCATTTTGATTTTTCATTGGTATCACTAAGGAAAAACATAGAGCAATTAATTTTGCATATTTATTTTGGATAATATATTTTATCCCAACTGCTGCCAAAATCATTTCATTCTAGCATTTCTGTAAACCTTTAAGCTTCCGAGTAATCAAACCCAGTGAAAAATAATAACAGAGTAAAAATAACTTGATATTTTCTCCAAATATCATACTGATGATTTTTTGTTATTGCATTTGTTAACCTTCAACAATATCAGTATGATTGGTAGTAGTTGTAGGGAAGAAAACCGATTTTAACAGAAATAACTCTTAGCGTTTTACAAATTTGGTTTCTATTTTCAGGTCAGTAACTCCATCGTCTTTAAGTAGATTTTCTCATTGTGATTGTACTTCAAGGTTTTATTAGATAAGCCAATTACGAATTCTGTCCAACATGTTTTCTGCATCTATTGATATACTATGGCAGTCTCCTTTCTTGATGTAATTCTTATGTCAGAAGATTTATCATATCCTGAATTCATTGGGTAATGATGCGTGCTTTTGATACCCTGCACCTTGATTCAATAAAATTTTATTCTATAAATATTGACATAAACTTATAAACATGCTAGATGTTTATAAGTGATATTGTACACTATAAAAATCTTTATCAGTTTGTGCCGATAGGTAATATTGACTTTATAGAGTCAATTATGGAATTTCTATCTTTTTCTATATCTTGAATTCATTTAAATCATTTGAATACTCTATTTTTTAATGATTAGCTAACTCTGTGAAGCTATCTGTTTCAAGGGCTGTATTACTAGTATCATTATTCGGATTGATGATAGATTTTTTTCTTTCAAGTTGAGATTGATTTAAATTTTCTAGGTATCCTTG
>NW_027403506.1:0-343 GCF_003265705.2 Callorhinus ursinus
GTCTTCTTCAATTTCTTTCATGAGTATTTTATAGTTTTCTGAGTACAGATCCTTTGCCTCTTTGGTGAAATTTATTCCTAGGTATCTTATGGTTTTGGGTGCAATTGTAAATGGGATCGACTCCTTGATCTGTCTCTCTTCTGTCTTGTTGTTGGTGTATAGGAATGCCACTGATTTCTGTGCATTGATTTTATAATCTGCTACTTTACTGAATTCCTGTATGAGTTCTAGCAGTTTTGGGGTGGAGTCTTTTGGGTTTTCCACATACAGTATCATATAATCTGCAAAGAGTGAGCGTTTGACTTCTTCTTTGCCGATATGGATGCCTTTGATTTCTTTTTGT
>NW_027403506.1:443-2834 GCF_003265705.2 Callorhinus ursinus
CAGCTTTTCCCCATTGAGAATGATATTCGCTGTGGGATTTTCATAGATGGCTTTTATGATATTGAGGTATGTACCCTCTATGCCTATACTCTGAAGAGTTTTCATCAAGAAAGGATGCTGTTCTTTGTCAAATGCTTTTTCTGCATCTATTGAGAGGATCATATGACTCTTGTTCTTTCTTTTGTTAATGTATTGTATCACATTGATTGATTTGCGGATGTTGAACCAACCTTGCAGCCCAGGGATAAATCCCACTTGATCATGGTGAATAATCCTTTTAATGTACTCTTGGATCCTATTGGCTAGTATTTTGATGGGAATTTTTGTATCCATGATCATCAAGGATATTGGTCTGTAATTCTCCTTTGTGATGGGGTCTTTTCTGGTTTGGGGATCAGGGTAATTGTGGCCTCATAAAACAAGTTTGGAAGTTTTGCTTCCATTTCAATTTTTTGGAACAGTTTCAGAAGAATAGGTGTTAATTCTGCTTTAAATGTTTGGTAGAATTCCCCTGGGAAGCCATCTGGCCCAGGGTTTTTGTTTGTTGGAAGATTTTTGCTGACTGCTTCAATTTCCTTAGTGGTTATAGGTCTATTCAGGTTTTCTATTTCTTCCTGGCTCAGTTTTGGTATGATACATCTCTAGGAATGCATCCATTTCTTCCAGATTATCTAATTTGTTGGCATATAGTTGCTAATAATATGTTCTTATAATTGTTTGTATTTCTTTGGTTTTGGTTGTGATCTCTCTTTCATTCATGATTTTATTTATTTGGGTCATTTCTCTTTTCTTTTTGATAAGTCTGGCCATGGGTTTATCAATCTTGTTAATTCTTTCAAAGCACCAGCTCCTAGTTTCATTGATCTGTTCTATTGCTCTTTTGGTTTCTATTTCATAGAAATTGAAGCAGTAATCAAAATCAGTGTTTCTTGTAGGGCTGGTTTTGTGTTTGCAAATTCCTTTAATTTTTGTTTGTCCTAGAAGCTTTTTATCTCTACTTCTATTTTCAATGACAGCCTAGCTGGATATAGTATTCTTGGCTGCATATTTTTCTCATTTAGTGCTCTGAGGATCATGCCAGTCCTTTCTGGCCTGCCAGGTCTCTGAGGTTAGATCTGTTGCCAGTCTAACATTTCTACCATTGTAGGTTACAGATCTCTTATCCCAAGCTGCTTTTCAGGATTTTCTCTTTGTCTCTGAGACTCGTAAGTTTTACTATTAGATGTCGGTGTGAGGGGCACCTGGGTGACTCAGTCATTAAGTGTCTGCCTTCAGCTCACGTCACGATCCCAGGGTCCTGGGTCAAGCCACACATCAGGATCCCTGCTTGGTGGGAAGCCTGCTTCTCCCTCTCCCATTGCCCCTGCTTGTGTTCCCTTTCTCACTGTGTCTCTCTGTGTCAAATAAATAAAATCTTTTTAAAAAAAAGATGTCGGGGTGTTGACCTATTTTTATTGATTTTGAGGGGGGTTCTCTGTGCCTCTTGGATTTTGATGTCTGTTTCCCCAAATTAGGGAAGTTCTCTGGTATAATTTGCTCCAATATACCCTCTGCCCCTCTCTTTCTTCTTCTTCTGGGATCCCAGTTATTCTAATATTCTTTTGTCTTATGGTATCACTTATCTCTCACATTCTTCCCTTGTGATCCAGTAGTTGTTTATCTGTCTCTCAGCTTCTTGATTTTCCATCATTTGGTCTTTTATTTCACTAATTCTCTCTTCTACCTCACTTAACCTAGCAGTTAGAGCCTCCATTTTTGATTGCACCTCATTAATAGCCTTTTTGATTTTGACTTTGTTGGATTTTAGTTCTTTTATTTCTCCAGAAAGCGTTTCTCTTATATCTTCCATGCTTTTTTCAAGCCCAGCTGGTATCCTTAAAATCGTCATTCTGAACTCTACCTCTGAGACCTTACTAATGTCCTTATTGATTAGGTTCCTGGCAGTCAGTACTGCCTCTTGTTCTTTTTTTTGAGTTGATTTTTTTGGTCTTGTCATTTTGTCCAGAGGAGAATAGATGAATGAGAGAAGAAACTGCTAACAGGGTAACAACGACCTCAGAAAAATATACACTAAACAAATCAGAAGTGACCTGAAACTGGGGGGAAAGAAAGAAAAAAGAAAAAAGAAAAATCAGAATATGATCAGATATGATCAGGCTGGTGCATAGATCAGTGCCACACACTAGATTTTGGGTGTATTTTGTTCTGTTAGAAGAAAGTGCCTCCCAAAATTTTAAAGAAAGAAAACAACTTTTTTTGTTTTTGTTTGTTGTTATTGCTGTACAATATATGTACAAAAATAAGGGTTAATACGATGAAGGGATGGAATATGACTTAAGGATGAAAATTATAAAAGATTTTATAAAAGGAATTGATAAGTTGGTTGAAAAA
>NW_027403507.1:0-2834 GCF_003265705.2 Callorhinus ursinus
ACCAAAGAAATACAAACAATTATAAGAACATATTATGAGCAACTCTATGCCAGCAAATTAGATAACCTGGAAGAAATGAATGTATTCCTAGAGATGTATCAACTACCAAAACTGAACAGGAAGAAATAGAAAACCTGAACAGATGATAACCACTAAGGAAATTGAAGAAGTCATCAAAAATCTCCCAACAAACAAAAGCCCAGGGCCAGATGGCTTCCCAGCGGAATTCTACCAAACATTTCAAGAAGAATTAATACCGATTCTTCTGAAACTGTTCCAAAAAAGAGAAATGGAAGGAAAACTTTGAAACTCATTTTATGAGGCCAGCATTACCTTGATCCCAAAACCAGACAAAGACCCCATAAAAAGGAGAATTACAGACCAATATCCTTGATGAATATGGATGCAAAAATTCTCACCAAAATACTAGCCAATAGGATCCAACAGTACTTTAAAAGGATTATTCACCACGACCAAGTGGGATTTATCCCTGGGCTGCAAGGTTGGTTCAACATCCACTGGGCTGCAAGGTTGGTTCAACATCCACAAATCAAACAATGTGATACACTACATTAATAAAAGAAAGAACAAGGATCATATGATCCTCTCAATAGATGCAGAAAAAGCAATTGACAAAGCACAGCATCCTTTTTTGATCAAAACTCTTCAGAGTACAGGGATAGAGGTTACATACCTCAATATCATAAAAGCCATCTATGAAAAACCTACAGCGAATAACATTCTCAATGGGAAAAACTGAGAGCTTTCCCCCTAAGGTCAGGAACATGGCCGGGATGTCCACTATCACCACTGCTATTCAACATAATATTAGAAGTCTTAGCCACAGCAATCAGACAACAAAAAGAAATAAAGGCATCCAAATCGGCAGAGGAAGTCAAACTTTCACTGTTTCCAGATGATATGATACTTTATGTGGACAACCCAAAAGACTCCACCCCAAAAGTGCTAGAACTCATAACAAGAATTCAGTCAAGTGGCAGGATATAAAATCAGTGCACAGAAATCAGTGGCAGTCCTATACACCAACAAGAAGACAGAAGAAAGAGAAATTAAGGAGTTGATCCCATTTACAATTGCACCCAAAACTCCAAAACTATAAGATACCTAGGAATAAATCTAACCAAAGAGGCAAAGAATCTGTACTCAGAAAACTATAAAATACTCATGAAAGAAATTGAGGAAGACAAAAAGAAATGGAAAACGTTCCATGCTCATGGTTTGTAAGAACAAATATTATAAAGATGTCAATGCCACCTAAAGCAATCTACAGATTCAATGCAATCCCTATCAAAATACCATCCAATTTTTTCAAAGACATGGAACAAATCATCCTAAAATTTGTATGAGGAACCAGAAAAGACCCTGAATAGCCAGAGGAATGTTGAAAAAAAAAGCAAAGCTGGCGGCGTCACAGTCCCGGACTTCCAGCTCTATTACAAAGCTGTCATCATCAAGACAGTATGGTACTGGCACAAAAACAGACACATAGATCAACGGAACAGAATCGAGAGCCCAGAAATGGATCCTCAACTTTACAGTCAACTAATCTTCAACATAGCAGGGAAGAATGTCCAAAGGAAAAAGACAGTCTCTTCCACAAGCTGTTGGGAAAATTGGACAGCCACATGCAGAAGAATGAAACTGGACCATTTCCTTACACCACACACAAAAATAGACTCAAATGTTTGAAAGACCTAAATGTGAGACAGGAGTCCATCAAAATTCTAAAGGAGAACACAGGCAGCAACCTCTTCAACCTTAGCTGCAGCAATTTCTTCCTAGAAACATCAACAAAGGCAAGGGAAGCAAGAGCAAAAATGAACTATTGGGATTTCATTAAGATAATAAGCTTTTGCATGGTAAAAGAAACAGTCAGCAAAACCAAAAAACAACCGATAGAATGGGAGAAGATTTCTGCAAATGTTATATCAGATAAAGGGCTAGTATCCAAAATCTAAAAAGAAATTCTTAAACTCAACACCCAAAGAACAAATGATCCAATGAATAAATGGGCAGAAGTCATGAACAGACATTTTTCCAGAGAAGACATCCAAATGGCCAACAGACACATGAAAAAGTGCTCAACATCGCTCAGCATCAGGGAAATCCAAATCAAAACCCCAATGAGATACCACCTCACACCACTCAGAATGGCTAAAATTAACAAGTCAGAAATGAAAGAGGTTTGCGGGGATATGGAGAAAGGGGAACCACTCCCCCTACACTTTGGGAATGCAAGCTGGTACAGCCTCTCTGGAAAACAGTATGGAGGTTCCTCAAAAAGTTGAAAATAGAGCTATCATATGACCCAGCAATTGCACTACTGGGTATTTACCCCAAAGATACAAATTTAGAGATCCAAAGGGGTACATGCACCCTGATGTTTATAGCAGCAATGTCCACAATAGCCAAACTATGGAAAGAGCCAAGATGTCCACCAACAGTTGAATGTCTAAAGAAGATGTGGTATATATATACAATGGAATCTTATGCAGCCATCAAAAGGAATGAGATTTTGCCACTTGCAACGATGTGGATAGAACTGGAGTGTATTATGCTGAGCGAAATAAGTCAATCAGAGAAAGACATATATCATATGACCTCACTGATATGAGGAATTCTTAATCTCAGGAAACAAATTTAGGGTTGCTGGAGTTGTGGGGAGTGAGAGGGATGGGGTCGTTGTGTGGCAGTCATTGGGGAGGGTATGTGCTATGGTGAGTAGTGTGAATTGTGAATTCAAGACTGTCGGATCACAGACCTGTACCTCTGAAACAAATAATACATTATATGTTCAAAAAAAAAAAAAAAAA
>NW_027403508.1:0-1486 GCF_003265705.2 Callorhinus ursinus
GACTTGAATGTGGGAGGGAGGTGGCTATAGCTCTCCTACTTTTTCATCATCAAAAATATATTTATTTAGGCATGCATTGCTTTTATAGTCTAAAAGTTACAGAAAAAGACTAAATCTCAATGTTTTCTTTGTTATTTGTGTGTGTGTGTTTAATTATGTTCAATTAGCCAACATGTAGCTCTTTGTTCAAGTGCATCTCTCCCTTTCTTTGTTCCTTGGGTATGAATTCCAGGACTCTTGGCTACTTCCTGCCAGAACTCTCCCCACTCCCACAGTGCTGTCCAAGCTGAGGCATCGCCTTCCGTCTGCTCTTCTCTGCAATCCTCTCTGTCCTGCTCCCTCTTCTGTTTCTGCAACCTCCCCTGTGGTGCCCTTTTCTGGTTCTTGACTTTGCTACTTGCTCATCCTTGGGCACCAGTTTAAAATAAAGAAAATATAGGGCGCCTGGGTGGCTCAGTCATTCAGTGTCTGCCTTCAGCTCAGGTCATGATTCCAGGGTCCTGAGATCGAGGCCCACATTGGTCTCCCTACTCGGCAGGAAGCCTGTTCTCCCGCTCCCTCTCCCCCTGCTTGTGTTCCTGTTCTCGCTGTCTCTCTGTCAAATAAATAAATTAAGTCTTTTAAAAATAAATAAAGAAAATATAAATAAAATACCTACATACAAATACATACTGACTCTTTCCCAGCTGGGAGAACCAATGTCTACTGACCTGCTCTAGCTGCTAGAGATTTAGTGGTAAGAAACACCTACTGAACTCCTGCCCTCATGGAATTCCCAGGCTTCCTGCTTCATGTTAGGCTTTCACAAAGCTTTGTCCCCATGTTGCAGATGCACTGATGAAGTCACTTAGTTTGATTTGCAATTAAAAGTAGCTGGTGCACTGATGAAGTCACTTAGTTTGATTTGCACTTAAAAGTAGCTGGTAGGGCGCCTGGGTGGGTCAGTCGATTGAGCAATTGCCTTCAGCTCAGGTCTTGATCCTGGTGTCCTGGATCCAGTCCCGCATCGGGCTCCCTGCTCGGCGGGTTCTGCTTCTCCCTCTGACCAGCCCCCGTCTCATGTGCTCTCTCTCTCTCATTCTCTCTCTCTTTCAAATAAATAAATAAATAAATAAATCTTTTTTAAAAAAGAAGCTGGTAGTTGAAGATTCTGAATTTTCAATTGAATTTATTTTATGGAAGTGTCTTATGTATAAATTCAAGTCTGCATTAACCAAGAAATGAATCGGTTTTATTTCTCAGGTTAGACTACTTCTTTAGTAGAAGCATACTTTGGTGCTAATATCAGAGAAACAGAAAACACTTTGCTGAAGCCATGATCATAGAAACATATAAAACCAAAACACACAGCCTGTGTCAGATGCTTTAATCAGTTAGGGACAGTGATGTGGGGCAAAGAGGAAAAGAAAGGGAAGCAGGAGGAATCCACACCAAGAGAACATTTAAACACATCAAAGGAAGTGGTGCATTTAGTTTCATCCCATTT
>NW_027403508.1:1586-2209 GCF_003265705.2 Callorhinus ursinus
TTCACAAAGCTTTGTCCCCATGTTGCAGATGCACTGATGAAGTCACTTAGTTTGATTTGCAATTAAAAGTAGCTGGTGCATTGATGAAGTCACTTAGTTTGATTTGCAATTAAAAGTAGCTGGTAGGGCGCCTGGGTGGGTCAGTCGATTGAGCGACTGCCTTCAGCTCAGGTCTTGATCCTGGTGTCCTGGATCCAGTCCCGCATGGGGCTCCCTGCTCGGCGGGTTCTGCTTCTCCCTCTGACCAGTCCCCGTCTCATGTGCTCTCTCTCTCTCTCATTCTCTCTCTCTTTCAAATAAATAAATAAATAAATCTTTTTAAAAAAAGTAGCTGGTAATTGAAGATTCTAAATTTTCAATTGAATTTATTTTATGGAAGTGTATTATGTATAAATTCAAGTCTGCATTAACCAAGAAATGAATCGGTTTTATTTCTCAGGTTAGACTACTTCTTTAGTAGAAGCATACTTTGGTGCTAATATCAGAGAAACAGAAAACACTTTGCTGAAGCCATGATCATAGAAACATATAAAACCAAAACACACAACCTGTGTCAGATGCTTTAATCAGTTAGGGACAGTGATGTGGGGCAAAGAGGAAAAGAAAGGGAAGCAGGAGGAATC
>NW_027403508.1:2309-2832 GCF_003265705.2 Callorhinus ursinus
CTTCTCCCTCTGACCATCCCCCGTCTCATGTGCTCTCTCTCTCTCTCTCATTCTCTCTCTCTTTCAAATAAATAAATAAATAAATAAATAAATAAATAAATAAATAAATAAATAAATAAATAAATAAATAAATAAATAAATAAATCTTTTTGAAAAAAGTAGCTGGTAATTGAAGATTGTGAATTTTCAATTATATTTACTGTTATGGAAGTGTCTTATGTATAAATTCAAGTCTGCATTAACCAAGAAATGAATCGGTTTTATTTCTCAGGTTAGACTACTTCTTTAGTAGAAACATACATTGGTGCTAATATCAGAGAGAAATAGAAAACACTTTGCTGAAGCCATGATCATAGAAACATATAAAACCAAAACACACAACCTGTGTCAGATGCTCTAATCAGTTAGGGACAGTGATGTGGGGCAAAGAGGAAAAGAAAGGGAAGCAGGAGGAATCCACACCAAGAGAACATTTAAACACATCAAAGGAAGTGGTGCATTTAGTTTCATCCCATTTATACAT
>NW_027403509.1:0-2832 GCF_003265705.2 Callorhinus ursinus
TTTATAGATCGTGGATACCAGCCCTTTATCTGTAATGACCTTTGCAAATATCTTCTCCCATTCCGTGGGTTGTCTCTTCGTTTTTTGACTGTTTCCTTTGCTGTGCAGAAGGTTTTTATCTTGATGAATTCCCAAAAGTTCATTTTTGCTTTTGTTTCCCTTACCTTTAGAAATGTGTCTTGAAAGAAGTTGCTGTGTCCCCTATGAAAGAAGTTACTGCTTGTGTTCTCCTCTAGGATTTGGATGGATTCCTGTCTCACCTTGAGGTCTTTCATCCATTTTGAATTTATCTTTGTGTATGATGTCAGAGAATGGTCCACTTTCATTCTTCTGCATGTGGCTGTCCATTTGTCCGAGCAATATTTATTGAAGAGACTGTGTTTTTCCATTGGATGTTCTTTCCCGCTTTATCAAAGAGTAGTTGACCATAGAGTCGAGGGTCCATTTCTGGGTTCTCTATTCTGTTTCATTGATCTATGTGTCTGTTTTTGTGCCAGTACCATGATGTCTTGATGATCACATTTGTAATGTAGCTTGAAGTCAGGCAGTGTGATGCCCCCAGATTTGGTCTTCTTTTTCAACATGATTTCTTGGTACTAAGGTTAAAGGTGTTTTGCCTCAAGTTCTTCCCTTTAATAGTAATTATAATGATAATGGTAATTTTTACCTTTTACCATCCATGGGGTCTTATCCTGGGCTCCCATGGAAGATATCCTTTAACATTTTACCAAGCTCATCACATCTGGGTAAAACCTCAAAGCATGGGCCCTGTTTCATCCCCAAACACATATTGTGCATCTGTTTGAGAAGAAAAAGATAACCAAAAAATTCCATTGCAAACATAAAGATAAGAAAAACAAAAGAACCCCTCTGGTTTCCATAAGATTCAAGTCATACTGACTTGCACAAAATGAAAAAAATAAGAAAAATCTGTAACTTTCAGTAATGTTCTTCCTCATGATGATGTGTAACTCTGAATGTAAAACAACACAGAACAAATATATAAACCTGCCCCAAATGATCCTTCCCTGGAGCACTCGCTTCTTGCGAAGATTGTGTCTCCCAGGCCGCTGTCCTGAGGTGGGTTTGAATAAAACTCTTCATTTCTCGCTAAACTGTTTAAGGAATGGGAGACAAGTGAATTGAAAGAGCAGTGTTGATGCTGTCATGGTGCTCAGTGTCCAGTGAGCGCAGATTTGAAGATTGGACTTGGAAGTGTTGATGTTCAACGAGCATATTGTCCGAGTTTCCAGCACATGGAATCACCTGGCTGGTGTGCCTAATCGGGCCAGTTCCTGCCTTTCTAAGGGCAGCTTGAAAGTGGCTTGAAACCCTTGGGCATTTGTGGAGTGGTCTGGATGGGACACCTATATGGGCCAGTGTAGACACCACCCAGGGAATTCCAGACCTAATGATGAGCACATTTCTGAGGTTGGAGTTTGCTTCTCTGTGAGAAGCATTGAGCTTGAGTGGAAAGAAGTTGCTGGGTCTTATGACTCACTGTGTTAGCAGGTCTGAGCCTGGCAGGATAGTACGTTCAGAGAGCTGGGAGGATGTGATGCCGTGGTAGTGGACCGTCACTCATGAAGGGCAGGCCACCTTGCTACAGGGACAGGGACTGGGTTCTCCTCCCTGGCCAGCCCTCCTGCTGCAGATGTGATAAGAGAGTTGCTCCCAGTTTGGTTCTCGAGCCCTCGGCTCAGGAAGTGGGTTGGTGGGAAGAAACCCAGGCAAAGCATTATTGATTCTTGCCCAGTGTGCCCCGTCCTTCCTCAGAGGAGGCACAGCAGATGTCCCCTCCCTGGTGTCTGCGATTTAGGCCGGCAGAAGCACTTCTTCCAGAGCCACATGCCTGACAAATCCTCTCCACATTACTGTGCTGTGTGCAAGAGGTCACTTTTCATGTGCAACTGAAATCTTAGCTCCTCTGTTTGGAACTGAGGCCACACAGGACACAGTCTCCATGAAGGTCCAGTTCCAAGTGAAACCTGATGTGTGAGACTGAGGCTGAACCTGTGCAGTCTGCTGACCCTGCTGCAGGCTCCTTCCTCAAAACTGTGCAACAAAGCCTGGTTTGTGATGATGTCACAAGAAAGAGGGACAGGTTCACCACTCTGCCTGTTGACTGGAGGATTCTGGACTTTAATCCCAGGAGGCTGGTGCAGGGAGGAGGGATGTCTGTTTCCCAGGACCTTGGCCAGAGGGAGATTTGGACCCTGGGATGGGTCTCTGTTCAGCTTTCTCAGATGATCACCTCAGGCAAGGAGAGGAATTGTGTGTGCTCACCTGTAACGGAGGAAGTTGTCTGGGTTCAGGTCTCATGTGCAGGTGGAGTCCTCTTGTGGCTCATTTTCCAGATGGTGTTCAGGGTGCAGTAGGTGGACCCCCTTGTCCTGGGCATTCTGGTTGTGCGAGAGCCCTGGGGCTCCTTTTCCCCAGGGCTTTGGACCAGGAAATAGGAGGGAGTCAGTGGTGAAACCATCAGTGTAGGCCTCTGTTTCTGCCCTGCTGAGATGGACTGGTGACTGTGATAACTGCTATGGAAATAGAGAGAAGGAGACAGGGCTGGGGTGCTGAAGGGGAGGTGGGGGTGTTTTTGCTATTCACATAGGGGCTAGTGGGCCCTCAAAGTAAGGTGATCCTTGAGTCAAGATCTAAACAAGATGAGTGATATCACATCAAGAGCATTCTAAAAGGAAGGGAAAACGTGCAAAGGCCCTGTGGCAGGAGCAAAACAGGTAGGTCCAGGAGCAGCAAGAAGACACTGTGGCCACAGGAGAGAGCTTAGGACATGACCTCAGTGATGTGACAGAGGGAGACAGAAAGCCATTG
>NW_027403510.1:0-2832 GCF_003265705.2 Callorhinus ursinus
TTTGGGGTCTTTTCTGGTTCCATACAAATTTTAGGATTATTTGTTCCATTTCTTTGAAAAAAGTAGATGGTATTTTGATGGGAATTGCATTGAATGTGTAGATTGCTCTAGGTAGCATTGACATCTTCACAATGTTTGTTCTTCCAATTCATGAGCATGGAATTTTTTCCATTTCTTTGTGTCTTCCTCAATTTCTTTCATGAGTATTTCATAGTTTTCTGAGTACAGATCCTTTGCTTCTTGGGTTAGATTTATTCCTAGGTATCTTCTGGTGTTGGGTGCCGTTGTAAATGGGATCGACTCTTTAATTTCTCTTTCTTCTGTCTTGTTGTTGGTGTATAGAGATGCCACTGATTTCTGTGCATTAATTTTATATCCTGCCACTTTACTGAATTCCTGTATGAGTTCTAGCAGTTTGGGGGTGGAGTCTTTGGGTTTTCCACATAAAGTATATCATCTGCAAAGAGTGAGAGTTTGACTTCTTCTTTGCCGATTTGGATGCCATTGCTTTCTTTTTGTTGTCTGATTCCTGTGGCTAGGACTTCTAATACTATTTTAAATAGCAGTGGTGAGAGTGGACAACCCTGCGGTGTTCCTGACCATAGGGGGAAAGTTCTCAGTTTTTCCCCATTGAGAATGAATTTCGCTGTGGGGATTTCATAGATGGCTTTTATGATATTCAGGTATGTACCCGCTATGCCTATAGTCTGAAGAGCTTTGATCAAGAAAGGATGTTGTATTTTGTCAAATGCTTTTTCTGCATCTGCTGAGAACATCATCTGGCTCTTGTTCTTTCTTGTATTAATGTATTCTATCACATTGATTTGTGGATGTTGAACCAACCTTGCAGCCCAAGGATAAATCCCACTTGGTCGTGGTGAATAATCCTTTTAATGTACTGTTGGATCCTATTGGCTAGTATTTTGGTGAGAATTTTTGCATCCGAGTTCATCAACGATATTGGTATGTAATTCTCCTTTTTGATGGGGTCTTTGTCTGGTTTGGGGATCAAGGTAATGCCGGCCTCATAAAATGAGTTCGGAAGTTTTCCTTCCATTTCTATTTTTTGGAACAGTTTCAGGAGAACAGGTATTAATTCTTCTTTAAATGTTTGGTAGTATTCCCCTGGGAGTCCATCTGGCCCTGGGCTCTTTTTGTTGGGAGATTTTTGATTACTGCTTCAATCTTTACTGGTTATGGTCTGTTCAGGTTTTCTATTTCTTCCTGGTTCAGTTTTGGTAGTTTGTACGTCTCCAGGAATGCATCCATTTCTTCCAGATTATCTAATTTGCTGGCATAGAGTTGCTCATAATATGTTCTTAAATTGTTGGTATTTCCTTGGTGTTGGTTGTGATCTCTCCTCTTTCATTCATGATTTTATTTATTTGCGTCCTTTCTCTTTTATTTTTGATAAGTCTGGCCAGGGGTTTATTAATCTTATTAATTCTTTCAAAGAACCAGCTCCTAGTTTCGTTGATCTCTTCTAAGGTCCTTTTGGTTTCTGTTCCATTGATTTCTGCTCTGACCTTTATTATTTTTCTTCTCCTGCGGGGTTTAGGCTTTATTTGCTGTTCTTTCTCCTGCTCCTTTAGGTGTAGGGTTAGGTTGTGTATTTGAGAACTTTCTTGTTTCTTGAGAAAGGCTTGTATTGCTATATACTCTCCTCTTAGGACGGCCTTTGCTGTATCCCAAAGATTTTGAACAGTTGTGTTTTCATTTTCCTTTGATTCCATGAAATTTTTAAATTCTTCCTTAATTTCCTGGTTGACCCATTCATTCTTTAGTAGGATGCTCTTTAGCCTCCATGTATTTGAGTTCTTTCCGACTTTCCTCTTGTGATTGAGTTCTAGTTTCAAAGCATTGTTGTCCAAAAATATTCAGGGAATGATCCCCGTCTTTTGGTACCAGTTGACACCTGATTTGTGACCTAGGATGTGGTTTATTCTGGAGAATGTTCCATGGGCACTAGAGAAGAATGTGTATTCTGTTGCTTTGGGATGGAATGTTCTGAATATGTCTGTGAAGTCCATTTGGTCCAGTGTGTCATTTAAAGTCTTTATTTCCTTGTTGATCTTTTGCTTAGATGATCTGTCCATTTCAGTGAGGGGGTTGTTAAAGTCCCCTACTATTTTTGTATTGTTGTTGATGTGTTTCTTTGCCTTTGTTATTAATTGGGTTATATAATTGGCTGCTCCCTTGTTAGGGCCTAGATATTTACAATTGTTAAATTTTCTTGTTAGATAGACCCTTTAAGTAGGATATAGTGTCCTTCCTCATCTCTTATTATAGTCTTTGGTTTAAAATCTAATTTATCTGATATAAGGATTTCCACCCCAGCTTTCTTTTGGTGTCCATTAGCATGGTAAATGGTTTTCTACCCTCACTTTCAATGTGGGGGTGTCTTTGGGTCTAAAATGAGTCATATTTTAGACAGCATATCGATGGGTCTTGTTTTTTAATCCAATTTGATACCCTGTGTCTTTTGATTGGGGTATTTAGCCCATTTACATTCAAGGTAACTATTGAAATATATGAATTTAGTGCCATTGTATTGCCTGTAAGGTGACTGTTACTGTATATTGTCTCTGTTCCTTTCTGGTCTATGTTACTTTTAGGCTCTCTCTTTGCTTAGAGGACCCCTTTCAGTATTTCTTGTGTGGCTGGTTTTGTGTTTGCAAATGCCTTTAATTTTTTTTTATTCTGGATGTTTATTTATCTCTCCTTCTATTTTCAGTGACAACCTAGCTGGAAATAGTATTCTTGGCTGCATATTTTTCTCACTTGGTGCCCTGAATAAATCATGCCAGTCCTTTCTGGCCTGCCAGGACTCTG
>NW_027403511.1:0-2831 GCF_003265705.2 Callorhinus ursinus
ATGACCCGGCCAGCACCCGTTCTGGCTCCATGGGGGCTACAGGGCTGCTCCCAGCCCCAAAGGAGATGTCTGTTGAGAACCACAGAGAAAACCTTTTCCCTCAATTGTTCTTTTTAAGATGGTTGCTCAGCATTGACACAGACAAACATCCGACATAAAACTGGAGCCGTTCACAGCTGCAAAGGACCCCGAAGTGATCAAAATGTAGTGACCACAAAGAGAGGAACTTGTGTCCCCAGGCAGGCCTCCTGTGCGCAGGGCTTGTTGGGGCGCTGGCGTACCCGTGCAAGCAGTGCTGGGCTCCACAGTTTCCCTCAAGGGGACAGAAGTAGGAATCTGCTCTGACCGCTCCGCTCAAGGCAACACCCCCAATGGAGACGGGGCAGCCCCTCGTGAGTTCCAGATGTCCTGGTGATACTTGGGCACTGCCACAAATCTCCACTTCTTCATGACCCAGGGAATGATGGGGGGCCAACCCAGCAGCCTCGGGTCCCGCAGGTCCTCCAGTGTCCAGCCCAGCAGTCGTGGGTCCTGCATGGTCTCTGGGGGCAACCCCTCATGAGTTCTGTTTGTCCTGGTGATTCTTGGGCTTGGCCTGAAACTCAGCTTTTCATGACAGGGGCAGTCTATCAGCTGCAGGTCCCACAGTCCTTCAGGGGACAACCCAATACCGCAGGTCCCACAGCTCCTCCGAGGACAGGCCCTCATGAGTTCTGGGTGTCCTGGAGAATCTTGGGCACAGCCATGGATCTCAGCTTCCTCATGACCCTGGAAATGTTGTGGGGGCCAGCCCAGCAGCCGTGGGTCCCGCAGGTCCTCCAGGGACAGCACCTTGGTGGCCCTGTGGCCCAGCAGGTACCTGTTCATGTGGCTCTTATCGGGCCACGTGGCCTCAATCCCATTGGCCCAGTTGACCCCCATCACCTGGTGACAGGCCGAGGTCAGTCGGGGAAACTCCACCAAGAATTCCCAAAAAAAGTCCCCCATGTAGTAAAAGTTGCCCTGGGACCTGGGGATGTGGGCCTGGGACTGTGGCCAGTGCTCGTAGCTAAAGTCCTCAGGGGTTGCCCATTAGAACCCGGGGTGTGGGGTGCCAAAGAGGGGGGACAGGATCTCCATGCCCACATGGTCCCAGAACTTCATTCCCGCATCCATGTCCACGCACACCAGGTCTTCCACGTCACAGAGGAAGCGCTGCTCGAGGAAGCGGCTGATCATCGCTATGTGTCGCATGGACACATCCTGCCAGTGCAGGACGCCGCGGACCTCGATGACCACCACCCTCCGGCCCTCCCAGAATGGCACATGGGGCACAGCAACCAGCTGGTCTTTGAAGACGTAGTATGTGACGCTGTGTCCACCATGAGGACCACCACCCTCTGGCCTACCTGGAGGGGAACACGGGGCCCGGCAGCCGGCTGATTGGTGAAAACCTTGTAGGTGACCCCGTGCCCCTCCATGTAGTGCTTCTCTGCCATCTGCAGGAACAGCTACAGGAAGACCATGCATCTACAGGGGCAGTGGACAGGGCAGGAAGTGAGTCACTGCCAGAGGCCGGCAGCAGGACACCAGAGCTGGGGCCATGGACGTGTGCACCTTCTTCAAGGGGGCAGGCCCTGGGCTGCTTTAAGCAACAGCCACCTCCTGACCTTCCTGAGGGAATCTGCCTGCAAGTTCTCCCTAATGTCTGTTCCCAGAGATGGGGCCCATCAGCAGCCTGACTTCCAAAGGGGAGCCTGAGGCTTCGGAGGCTGGAAACCCATGCAGCCCCACAGTCAGCATGCTGGAGCCAGGAACACTCCCCCTGTGCTGAGTTCCTGGGCAAACCCTAAAGCTGCCCTCCACTGGCCGCCCCCCCCCCGGAGGTTCCCTTCCCACCTTTCAGGAATGAGCACCTTTTGGGACAGCCCCCATTTTTATGTCTTTTTTTTTTTAAAGATTTTATTTATTTATTTGAGAGAGAGAGAATGAGAGATAGAGAGCACGAGAGGGAAGAGGGTCAGAGGGAGAAGCAGACTCCCTGGTGAGCAGGGAGCCCAATGAGGGACTCGATCCCGGGACTCCAGGATCAGGAACTGAGCCGAAGGCAGTCGCTTAACCAACTGAGCCAACCAGGCGCCCCCCTCATTTCTATGTCTTACAGAGCGGCTAGAATCAGGAGGACCGGCCACCCATCACACTTGGCATTGAGTGGGCTGCCGCTGGCCCCCACAGACCGGTCTCCACTTCTGTAGGGTCCTCCCTGGAAGGCTGCTGGGCATCCTGCTGACAAGGTGCTCCGTAAGCCACTGGTATTCCTAGGAGGGGTCACCCTCAAACTCTGCCACATCAGGACTCACGTCCAGCCTGTGGACAGGGAAGGCAAAATATGACACCAGGAAGAAGAGCGGGCTTGCTTAGGCCCCAGGCTTGAATCCAAGGGTGTAAGCTTCCAGGTCCAGGTTTACATATCCCTGGCCCCAAAGGGTTCAAAGTCTTATTCAACCACGTCCCATGGCTGGTCCCCTTTAAGGGTACAACCGGCTCCCCCCTGTGAGGACAGCAGCTCCCCCATTATAGGCAAGTGTGGTGAGTCCCTCTGAGACTGATGTTTTTGCGTAGGCACTAAGGCTACTTCCCTGGGCCTGCCCCATACCCGGCAGGTTAGTAAATCGCTCACACAGGGAAGGAAGGCACTACATTTAAATAGGGGACAAGCACACTCAACCAGCAGACATGAGTCAGGTCACCAGAGGGCAAGTCCAGACCCAGCCAATGGGGGAACAAGCCAGATATGAAGCAGGGGGATAGAAGAGTGATTCTGGCAGAGGGCAAAGCAAAAGCAAAGGCTT
>NW_027403512.1:0-2830 GCF_003265705.2 Callorhinus ursinus
CTGCATAATATTCCATTGTATATATATATATACCATTTCTTCTTTATCCATTCAAACGTCGAAGGACATCTTGGCTCTTTCCACAGTTTCGCTATTGTGGACATTGCTGCTATAAACATCGGGGTGCATGTACCCCTTCAGATCCCTACATTCGTATCTTTGGGGTAAATACCCAGTAGTGCAACTGCTGGATCGTATGGTAGCTCTATTTTCAACTGTTTGAGGAACCTCCATACTGTTTTCCAGAGTGGTTGCACCAGCTTGCATTCCCACCAACAGTGTAGGAGGGTTCCACTTTCTCCACATCCCCGCCAACAACTGTCGTTTCCTGACTTGTTAATTTTAGCCATTCTGACTGGTGTGAGGTGGTATCTCATTGAGGTTTGATTTGGATTTCCCTGATGCCAAGCGATGTTGAGCACTTTTTCATGTGTCTGTTGGCCATTTGGATGTCTTCTTTGGAAAAATGTCTGTTCGTGTCTGCTGCCCATTTCTTGATTGGATCATTTGTTCTTTGGGTGTTGAGTTTGGTCAGTTCTTTATAGATTTTGGATACTAGCCCTTTATCTGATATGTCATTTGCAAATATTTTCTCCCATTCTGTCGGTTGTCTTTTGGTTTTGTGGACTGTTTCTTTTGCTGTGCAAAAGCTTTTTATCTTAATGAAATCCCAATACTTCATTTTTGCCCTTGCTTCCCTTGCCTTTACTGATGTTTCTAGGAAGAAGTTGCTGTGGCTGAGGTCGAAGAGGTTGCTACCTGTGTTGTCCTTTAGGATTTTGATGGACTCCTGTCTCACGTTTAGGTCTTTCAACCATTTGGAGTCTATTTTTGTGTGTGGTGTAAGGAAATGGTCCAGTTTCATTCTTCTGCATGTGGCTGTCCAATTTTCCCAACCCCATTTGTTGAAGAGATTGTCTTTTTTCCATTGGACATTCATTCCTGCTTTGTCAAAGACGAGTTGACCATAGAGTTGAGGGTCCATTTCTGGGCTCTCTATTCTGTTCCATTGATCTATGTGTCTGTTTTTGTGCCAGTACCATACTGTCTTGATGATGACAGCTTTGTAATAGAGCTGGAAGTCCCGAATTGTGATGCCGCCAGCTTTGCTTTTCTCTTTCAATATTCCTCTGGCTATTCGGGGTCTCTCCTGGTTCCATACAAATTTTAGGATGATTTGTTCCATTTCTTTGAAAAAAGTGGATGGTATTTTGATGGGGATTGCATTGAATGTGTAGATTGCTCTAGGTGGCATTGACATCTTCACAATATTGGTTCTCCCAATCCATGAGCATGGAACGTTTTTCCATTTCTTTGTGTCTTCCTCAGTTTCTTTCATGAGTATTTTATAGTTTTCTGAGTACAGATCCCTTGCCTCTTTGGTTAAATTTATTCCTAGGTATCTTATGGTTTTCGGTGCAATTGTAAATGGGATCAACTCCTTCATTTCTCTCTCTTCTGTCTTGTTGTTAGTGTATAAGAATGTCACTGATTTCTCTGCATTGATTTTATATCCTGCTACTTTACTGAATTCCTGTAGGAGTTCTAGCAGTTTTGGGGTGGAGTCTTTTGGGTTTTCCACATACAGTATCATATCATCTGCAAAGAGTGAGAGTTTGACTTCCTCTTTGCCAATTTAGATGCCTTTGATTTTTTTTGTTGCCTGATTGCTGTGCCTAGGACTTCTAATGCTATGTTGAATAGCAGTGGTGATAGTGGACATCCCTGCCACGTTCCTGACCTTAGGGGAAAAGCTCTCAGCTTTTCCCCATTGAGAATAATATTCGCTGTAGGTTTTTCGTAGATGGCTTTTACGATATTGAGGTATATACCCTCTAACCCTATACTCTGAAGAGTTTTGATCAAGAAAGGATGCTGTACTTTGTCAAATGCTTTTTCTGCATCTATTGAAAAGATCATATGATTCTTGTTCTTTCTTTTGTTCATGTATTGTATCACGTTGATTGATTTGCGGATATTGAACCAGCTTTGCAGCCCAGGGATAAATCCCACTTGATCGTGGTGAATAATCCTTTTAATGTACTGTTGGATCCTATTGGCTAGGATTTCGGTGAGAATTTTTGCATCCATGTTCATCAAGGATATTGGTCTGTAATTCTCCTTTTTGTTGGAGTCTCTGTCTGGTTTGGGGATCAAGGTAATGGTGGCCTCATAAAATGAGTTGGGAAGTTTTCCTTCCATTTCTATTTTTTGGAACAGTCTCTGAAGAATAGGCATTAATTCTTCTTGAAATGTCTGATAGAATTCCCCTGGGAAGCCATCTGGCCCTGGGCTCTTGTTTGTTGGGAGATTTTTGATGACTTCTTCAATTTCCTTAGTGGGTATAGGTCTGCTCAGGTTTTCTATTTCTTCCTGGTTCAGTTTTGGTAGTTAATACATCTCTAGGAATGCACCCATTTCTTCCAGGTTATCTAATTTGCTGGCATAGAGTTGCTCATAATATGTTCTTCTAATTGTTTGTATTTCTTTGGTGTTGGTTGTGATCTCTCCTCTTTCATTCATGATTTTGTTGATTTGGGTCCTTTCTCTTTTCTTTTTGATCAGTCTGGCCAGGGGTTTATCAATCTTGTTAATTCTTTCAAAGAAACAGCTCCTAGTTTTATTGATGTGCTCTACTGTTCTTTTGGTTTCTAGTTCATTGATTTCTGCTCTGATCTTTATGATTTCTCTTCTCCTGCTGGGTTTAGGCTTTATTTGCTGTTCTTTCTCCAGCTCCTTTAGGTGTAGGGTTAGATTGTGTATTTGAGACCTTTCTCGTTTCTTGAGAAAGGCTTGTATTGCTATATACTTTCCTCTCAGGACTGCCTTT